>NC_133328.1:342442728-342742728 GCF_042186555.1 Aquarana catesbeiana
GATTAAAAAAAAAAAAAAAATTAAAAAACACTTGATTTTAAAAAACCAAAAAAACAAAAATAGACAAACTTTATTCAAAAAAATAATAAAAACAAAATAACTTGCTAAAAAAATAAAAACATAAACACAAAAATTGCTTTAAAACCAAAAAAAAAAAAAAACACAAAACAAAACTTGATTTTCCCAAAACCAAAAAAAAAGCCTGTTTGTGAAAATCAAAAAGCCAAAAATAATTTTTTGTGGATTTAGGTATAAATATTTAGATATAATTATATTTTGCTACATTATTAAGATATCATTCTATTTTTGTCAATGAACATTTTATACTAAATGCAGAACTGAATGCATAACAACCATTAATAAAAACATCTCCTTATAGGAATTAAATAAATGTGTGGTTTGTTATTTCAAGGCTCAGTATCATTTTAGTTATAATTGTAAAAAAGTTGTTTACAGTGGCAATGGAGCTTATTTAGACATTTAAAATTACAATACAGTTGGCACTACAACTGCTCGACCATAACCTAGGAGACAGCCCAAAAGAAAGGCAAGCAATAAATATAATGCAAGATTTCATCAATAATTTTTTTATAGGCAAAAATTATATATCCTGGCCCAATTGCAATGGCCCCCCCTACCATAAAATAATTAACATATTGCTGTCTAACTTGACGGGCACTTTGGGGGGCCAAGCCAGTACGGACAGTATCCAGGCCTGTAAGGTTGGCTTCTATTTGTCCGGCCTCAGGCCCAACTGTGCCTATATATTTGGAGCATGCTTATTTAAAAAGTTGTGCAGAATGCAGCACGATAAAATGATAAAATTAAGTTTGTATTCCGCCAAATTAATGGCTGTTTGAAACAGGCGGAACCGGCTGGCCAGAATTCCAAACGCATTCTCAACCGACTCTTCTAGCTCTGGCCAGCCGGTAATTAAAAACCCTCCTCTCCGGGGTGAGTGTTCTTTGGGGGAATGCCTCATGAGGTGCTTGCTGAGAGCGAAGGCTTCATCGGCAATGAAGACAAAGGGGAGTCCTTCCACGTTATCCTCATCAGGTGGCAATCCCAGGCCACCACTCTGGAGACGCTGGCAGAACTCCGTCTGGGCAAATACTCCTCCATCCGACATCCGGCCATTCTTCCCCACGTCCACATATAAAAAATCATAGTGTGCCGACACCACCGCCCATTAAAACAATACTGTGGAACCCCTTATAATTAAATAATATGACCCGAATGGGGTGGTGGCACAATGTGGACATGTTTCCCATCTATAGCCCCTCCACAATTGGGAAAGTCCCAACGGCTGGCAAAATGGGATGCCACAGTCTGCCATTCCTGTGGCGTTGAAGGAAACTGGGAAATCAAAAAGAAAACCAAAATCAATTAATTTGTAAGCTAACATTGCAAGAAAATTAGACAATTAAAAACATTATTCCCCAGCATCAGTATAACATTCAATAATTTAATTCTTCTGGAATAACTAATATGGAAAGGCACACTTATCAGATTGCTCACCCCCTCTGATGGAAACATTGATTACATTTTAGGGGGTTGTGAAATCCCTAAAAAAAATTACTTTTAGGACACGCAGGAATTTAGGGACTAAAAAGGCTACAAGACTGCAGTTGTCGCACTCTGCAGGTGCAGTTGCTAACCAGCTTACAGTAAATGAGGTAATGTAAAAAGGCATTCATGTTGCAAGGAGTACACAATCACATGCAAGGGCAATTAATGAAAACACTTTGAGGCTTGCATATGATTTTGATGATGGAAATCAGCAGAGCTTCTGCTCATTTACTAAAGCACTGGAACAAATGCACTTGTAGAGTGCACATGCATTTTGCAAAGTGCCACATATATTTGCTTTAGACAAATCAACACCACAGAACATTCCAGCAAATTTTAACGAGGGTGGGGGTGGGGGGGTTGTGAAATCTAGATAATTGCTCATTAGCAGCAAACTATTTGGAGTGAGTTTAGGTGGGGGGGGGGGGGTTGTGAAATCTAGATAATTGCTCATTAGCAGCAAACTATTTGGAGTGAGTTTAGGTGGGGGGGGGGGGGGGTTGTGAAATCTAGATAATTGCTCATTAGCAGCAAACTATTTGGAGTGAGTTTAGGTGGGGGGGGGGGGGTTGTGAAATCTAGATAATTGCTCATTAGCAGCAAACTATTTGGAGTGAGTTTAGGTGGGGGGGGGGGGGTTGTGAAATCTAGATAATTGCTCATTAGCAGCAAACTAAATACACTCAAACAAAATACATTCCAAATGAGTAGACTAGGTGGATATGTTCCCATCACTTCATGCTGGGAAGGTTATTGAAGGAAAATATACATGCATGACAAAAAAATAACAGGAAAAAAATCCAGCATGTGTGAGGATAAAAAGGGGACATTCACACTATATTGCAATGATGGTAAGTAGTGTTTGAAGCAAGAAATACATTATATTATCAAAGATTACATAAAAGAACATGTGATGCTAATAAAAGAAAAATATCTTACCGTATAATATAGTCCTTCTGCAGGACCTGTATGATGGCAGAACAGGTCTCTGGGATAATGATCCCCAGAGCCTGGGGGAGATGCCTGTCGAGAACTTAAGGGTCCTGCAGGCTTCTCCCTGTGGCCAAATACCGCAAGGTAGCGACCAGCCTCTGCTCCGGAGTGATGGCTTGCCTCATGCAGGTATCCTGCCTGCTGATATAGGGGGTCAGCAAAGCCAACAAACGGTCAAAAACGGGGTCCGTCATCCGGAGAAAGTTCCTGAAATCCTCAGGATTATTCTCACGGATCTCACGGAGCAAAGGCATGTGACAGAACTGGTCACGCTGAAGCAACCAATTCTTGGTCCATGAACTCCTCCTCGCCCTGTTCATGGACTGGTCTTGGGCTGAAGAATAAACTACAGCACCAAGCACATACAATGCACGAGCTCTACGACGAGTACGTACAGGTAACATGGCTTCAAAACGGTCGGCTGGTCAGAACGCACTAAACAGAACGCACTGAAGAACAGCAAGGCCTGTGAAGAACGACCTGAAAATCAGGAACGAGCGGCCAATAAAACAAAGATTTCTCAATGCCAACTGACCAAACGCACTGAAAAGCAGATACAAACCTCACAAGCACAGACTGAACAACAGTTAAAACGAACTGAAAAATACGAGTCTCACAAGCGCGAATCGTCTCTCACCAAACTTCTACTAACACGAGATAAACACGAGATTAGCAGAAGGAGCCCAAAGGGTGTCGTACGGGCTATTGAACTTCCGTTTTATAGTCTCGTCGGACTTGGTGTACGTCACCGCGTACTAGGCTGTCGTACTTTTGTGTGGTCGTGTGTGCGCAAGTCCGTTCGTAACAAAGTCTGCCGCAAGTCCGCCGAAGGTACGTCGGAAGTCTGTCGGACAGGCTGTCGGACTTTTGTAGACGAAAAGTCCGACCGTGTGTACGCGGCATTAGAGGAAAGATTATCCAAATCACCTCACGACTTAAAAAAGAACGTAAAGTATGTAAGGAAAATGGCTGCACTTTGGTTCACTATATACTTTAGATAAGGGGCCTGAACTTTTGAACTTTTTATACAAGTTATATGAAATGCTATTGCAAGGCTTTTATAATGTCAAAATGGAAATTTACTAGCAAGGAAAATAGGGAAGTTAACCTTTTAATAGATATAAAGGAACTAGCTAGCTAGCTCACCACACATCTGGCCTAAAGCCAATAGTACATGACCCGAGATTATCTTAAAAGGGTATTCCCATATTATTAATTTTCTCGGAATTCAAGCTAAAAAGGTATATTTAGACAAAGGAAATTTTGGGTACTTTTAGGCGTGTCATTTAGCAGAATATTATGCAAATATACACATGTCATATAAAATATAACTTGTATGTAACTTGTGATACCTGCACTCTTGTGATTGGATAAACTAAGGGACCACCCCTTTGGTTTGCCCCCTACTGATAAAAGATTGTTGCCCTATATAACATGTGAAATGGTACAATACATTTGTATTTCTGGATATCCAACTGTGTGTGGTGTCTTGATTTACCCAATCGATTGAAAGATCTTTTTGATGTCCAAGTTCAGCTCGAGCAAGGAAAAGGTTTGAGGGCGCACTTGACCAGTTGACCCCTACCCTTACAGAGTGGTACCAGAGTGTGGGGTACTGAAGTTCCGGCCAAGGTAAGGTCTCTCTAATTTTTTTTTGTAAGGAGGTCTTGTGCTTGACCGGACTCCAGAATCTGGTAAGGTCAAGTAGCTCGTCAAAATATAATAGGAAGAATAATTGTATAAGTGTCCCCGCTAGGTTGGCTAGGACCGGTAGAATATTGTAAATATTTTACTAATAAATAGGACTGGACATCAAAGAATGTCTATGATGTATTAAGATATGTCTGATAAAATTAAGGTGGCCACCAAGAGTGAAAGATATCACACAGGACGCTGCCATAATTGTAGTCTTGGATTGTTATTTGTGTCATAATCAGGTTCCTTTAAGACCAAATTTGACAGTAGGTGGTGTAAGAAGTCTTATTGAACATTTCTTTAAACAAACTTATACAATTTGTCCTAATTCATTGTTGGTCTGTAATCATAGAGATTTGTATAAATAATGGGAAATCATTTGGAAAAGGCAAATTCTGGTGGTAAGTCAGAACAACCCACCCCAATTGATTTTGTGTCTGGAAACTGTGGAAAATATTATACTGATCCTTTTTGGTCTCAAGTATTAAAACGGTCACATAGTCTGCAAATTTTGGGATTAACTCCCTATGGCCCTTGTAGCCAGAATGATTGGGAAGAAGTTACTAAAATGTGTGGGCAACATAAACAGTATAATTATCCACCGTTTCCTTCTAACAATGACTATATGTTATGCCCCGTACACACGGTCGGATTTTCCGATGGAAAATGTCCGATCGGAGCGTGTTGTCGGAAATTCCGACCGTGTGTGGGCTCCATCAGACATTTTCCATCGGATTTTCCGACACACAAAGTTGGAGAGCAGGAGATAAAATTTTCCGACAACAAATTTTGTTGTCGGAAATTCCGATCGTGTGTACACAAATCCGACGGACAAAGTGCCACACATGCTCAGAATAAATAAAGAGATGAAAGCTATTGGCCACTGCCCCGTTTATAGTCCTGACGTACGTGTTTTACGTCACCGCGTTCAGAATGATCGGATTTTCCGACAAATTTGTGTGACTGTGTGTATGCAAGACAAGTTTGAGCCAACATCCGTCTAAAAAAATCCATGGATTTTGTTGTCGGAATGTCCGAACAAAGTCCGGCCGTGTGTACGCCCTATAAGAGTGTTATAAAATATGGTCTAAAGCACTGAAGGAATATAAAAATTCCCACAGACTATATACAAAAACCAGACCTCACGTTTTCCCACCGCACCCAACCCACTTTTAGATACTCCAAAGGCTTGTAATCCTTTTTATGAATCTTCTCCACCTCCTTATGTGTTTCCCAAAATTGACCAAACTAAGGAGGAATTGAATCCTGAGACCCCCATAGAAACAAATAAAACTGTTAAACAGGAAAAAAAATTGTATCCTTCCTTAGAACTAACATTGAGGGGATTATTGACTATAGCTGGGGAAAAGGGTACACATTGGTTAGATGAACAAGAAAATAAGAGAAGAGCTATCAAAGAATATGTATCTGTTATAGATAATCTAACCGACACTATAGACACCCATTACACAATAGAGAGTGAAAAAAATTACAACAAAACAGAAAGTCAAATAAGTCAGAAAAGTCAGAAAATATTGAACGAGATAGACCAAGAGGGACAAATGGTTACTAGAGCCGCCAGACAGAGGTTTCAGACAGTTATGGAAAAACATAAACTGATGGAGGAAACAGAACATAGGGAGGAAAATGAATCAGAAGAGTCAGGGGCTGAAGAGGAGGCCATAAGCGAGATTAAGGTTATTCCATCAACCCCCCAGAACACCCATTTTGCAGGACAAACTGAGGGGTCTCCGGGTACTCCGACTTTGTTTACCACAGACATACCCATACCCACCAAAGAGACCATATGTCCCCTTATCACATTGGGAACAACTCAAGTACAAATACCCCTCCCACTGGGCACAATTAAAGAAATAAAAGACACCTGTCCCAAGCCTAACAAAGATCCGAAACAAGCAGTTAATTTCTTAAAACGATATTGTTTAGGTGGAAGAATGTCGGCGGAGGATCTACAGATTATCATTAATGCAGTAGATCCTGACAGTACAGCCGAGATTAAAATAGGCACATGGGTAACAGAAAGTAGCCTATATGAGGATGGGGAAGATTGGGAAAAATTTGGGGCATTATTGTTAGCTGTCTGGAGAAAAGCTTATAGACCTGAGATGCCCATCAATGACTTAATTCCATGTAAACAATTACCTGGAGAATCTTTTCACGCTTTTTTCTCCCGATTATACAAAATGTATGTCTCTTGTGGCATAGAAAGTGACCCCTTATTTGTCAGTGCTGTGATGAATAACGGGGATCCCAAGTCAGTCCAAATTATAAAACTGGTAAATACTAACTGGGCAACACAAACAGCTAAGATATTTATGGAAGACATACAAACAAGGGCGACATCTGGTGTCTTTAACACAAAAGGAGGACTCTTTACTATAGTAAAGGACTCTGGAATAAAAGAAGACATCACACCAATGTATAATTCTCTCCCAATGCCCACCTATGCATACAGACAACAATATCAAAACAGAGATAATGTTTACCAAACGAAACAGGGTTGTTTCAATTGTGGGGACCTATCACATTGGAAATCAGACTGTCCACATAGAAAAGGATACAGACCCAGACGCAGTAATGGCCCACCTAAAAGGGGACGGGGTAGAGGATACAATCCAGACAGACCACAGAGTCAGACCAGGCCTAACCCTAGAAATGACCAGCACAACCAAGCTAACACGAATACCCAACAGAGAGTGCAAATGAATTGGCCAGGTAAACTTGGACATTCAAAGGATCAAAACAATAACCCATTTAGACAATAGTGATGCCCAGAACAGGTTCCAGCCTTAGTACTTCACATGTTTTCAGATCATTGGAAAATCTTACCACAAGTCACCCTCAAGATCAAGGGTCAAGTGGTCAGTATGCTATTAGACACAGGTGCTAGTAGCAGTTGCTTAAACGATGAAAAATTTTTATGTGAAGATTGTACGGAGGGTTGCTCTATAGGGATCAATGGAACTGATGTGGTACACAAAATTACACCTCTCCTAGAGGTCTGTGACTTGGAGAACAGAGTATTAACCAAATCTAAGTTTGCAATTTTACCACAATGTCCCCTATGCCTAATGGGCCAAGACCTCATGTCTAAATTGAAACTGCATATAACTTTTACAGCAGAAGGAGGGATTATTGCCAAATCTCCCCACTGTGATTTACAGATGCCAAAAAAACAAGATTTTCTGTATTACTTCATGACAGTTCATGACAGTTCCTACATACTTAGAAACACACCCCATATGGGCAAAGTCCAAAACTGATGTAGGACACATACCATGTACACCATAGGTACCTACCTTCAAACCGGACATAGTGCCCACATTCCAGAAACAATATCCTTTGCCAAAGGAAAAGATCATGGGACTACAGCCCCAGATAGAAGAATACCTAGGATTAGGTATTCTAAGACCTATAATTAGTCCCTGGAACAATCCAGTTAAAAAGGCTAGCGGGGAATGGAGGATTGTGCAGGATCTTAGGGTAGTTAACAAAAGCATACAACCCTTACCCCCACTAGTGGAAGACATCACAGGAATATTCATCAATATTCCTGCACGGTCCTCCATATACACGGTACTAGACCTATCAAATGCATTTTTCAGTATAGAAGTGCACGAGGACTTCCAAGACATCTTTTACATGGTCCACCGAACTGGCCACTGACCAGCTAACCTGGACTAGGCTTCTGCAAGGCTATGTGGACAGTCCGGCCGCCTTCTCAATGGTGCTTAAAGCCACCTTAGATGACTGGGTTCCCCCAATGAAATCCACACTCTTGCAGTATGTTGATGATCTACTGATATGCAGTGAACACAGGGCACAATGTGAGGTAGATTCCGAGAGTCTGATGTCGCACCTAGCACTCAGGGGCCATTTGGCGTCTCGAAAGAAGATCCAATGGTGCCAACAGCAGGTAGAGTACCTGGGGTGCGTCATTGCAGAAGGAACACGGATGGTGTCTCCAAAACGGGTCGAAGCCCTCACTTGTCTCGGCCCACCAAAAGACAAAGCGTCACTATTGTCCTTCCTAGGCTCAATAGTATACTGCAGGCAGTGGATACCTGATTGTTCCTACTATGACTCCCTGCTAAGGCAGGCAACAATAGCACAGGCACAGAAATTGGTCACATACACACCAGAAATGACTGAAGTCTTTCAAATTCTTTTAAAATCACTGGCCTCGGCTCCGGCGCTTGGCCTCCCTCATTATGAAAAGCTTTTTGCCCTATACTGTGTGGTCGGGGGTCATGCCTTTGCTGCAGTTCTGGCCCAAATGCATGGCACCCACTACCGCCCCGTAGCCTACATCTCAAAAAAACTACCGGTAACAGTCCAAGGGATGCCGGGCTGCTTACAAGCTTTAGCAGCCTGTGCCATGACCGTAAAAGATGCACAAAAGATCACCTTAGGGACTCCAACCACCCTATACACTTCACATAGTGTTCTTCATTTGCTACAAAACATGAATACACAACACATGACTACTAGGGATGAGCTTCAAGTTCGAATCGAACTCATGTTCGACTCGAACATTGGCTGTTCGCAAGTTCGCCGAACAGCGAACAATTTGGGGTGTTCGCGGCAAATTCGAATGCCGCAGAACACCCTTTAAAAGTCTATGGGAGAAATCAAAAGTGCTAATTTTAAAGGCTTATATGCAAGTTATTGTCATAAAAAGTGTTTGAGGACCTGGGTCCTGCCCCAGGGGACATGGATCAATGCAAAAAAAAGTTTTAAAAATGGCCATTTTTTCAGGAGAAGTGATTTTAATAATGCTTAAAGTCAAACAATAAAAGTGTAATATTCCTTTAAATTTCGTAGCTGGGGGTGTCTATAGTATGCCTGTAAAGGGGCGCATGTTTCTCGTGTTTAGAACAGTCTGACAGCAAAATGACATTTCAAAGGAAAAAAGTCAAAAGTTTAAAACTACTTGCGGCTATTAATGCATTGCCGGTCCGACAATACACATAAAAGTTCATGGATAAAAACGGCATGGGAATTCCCCACAGGGGAACCCCGAACCAAAATTAAAAAAAAAAATGACGTGGGGGACCCCCTAAATTCCATACCAGGCCCTTCAGGTCTGGTATAGATATTAAGGGGAACCCCGGCTAAAATGTAAAAAAAAAAATGACGTGGGGGTCCCCCTAAATTCCATACCAGACCCTTCTGGTCTGGTATGGATTTTAAGGGGAACCCCGTGCCAAAATAAAGAAAAAAACGGCGTGGGGTCCCCTCAAAAATCCATACCAGACCCTTATCCGAGCACGCAACCTGGCAGGCCGCAGGAAAAGATGGGGGGACAAGAGAGTGCCCCCCCTCCTGAACCGTACCAGGCCACATGCACTCAACATTGGGATGGTGCTTTAGGGTAGCCCCCCAAAACACCTTGTCCCCATGTTGATGAGGACAAGGGCCTCATCTCCACAACCCTGGCCGGTGGTTGTGGGGGTCTGTGGGCGGGGGGCTTATCAGAATCTGAAAGCCCCCTTTAACAAGGGGATCCCCAGATCCCGGCCCCCCGTGTGAAATGGTAAGGGGGTACCCCTACCATTTCACTATAAAACTGTCAAAAATGTTAAAAATGACAAGAGACAGTTTTTGACAATTTCTTTATTTAAATGCTTCTTTTTTCTTCTATCTTCCTTCATCTTCTTCTTCTTCCGATAAGCCCCCCGCCCGCAGACCCCCACAACCACCGGCCAGGGTTGTGGGGATGGGGCCCTTGTCCTCATCAATATGGGGACAAGGTGTTTTGGGGGGCTACCCCAAAGCACCCTCCCAATGTTGAGGGCATGTGGCCTGGTACGGTTCAGGAGGGGGGGCGCTCTCTCGCCCCCCCTCTTTTCCTGCGGCCTGCCAGATTGCGTGCTCGGATAAGGGTCTGGTATGGATTTTTGGGGAGACCCCACGCCATTTTTTTTTTAATTTTGGCAAGGGGTTCCCCTTAAAATCCATACCAGACCTGAAGGGTCTGGTATGGAATTTAGGGGGACCCCACATCATTTTTTTTTTTAATTTTGGCCGGGGTTCCCCTTAATATCCATACCAGACCTGAAGGGCCTGGTATGGAATTTAGGGGGACCCCCACGTCTTTTTTAAAAAAATTTTGGTTCGGGGTTCCCCTGTGGGGAATTCCCATGCCGTTTTTTGAATGAACTTTTTTGTGTATTGTCGGACCAGCAATGCAATAGCCGCGAGTAGTTTTAAATATCTTTTTTCCTTTGAAATATCATTTTGCTGTCAGACTGTTCTAAACATGGGAAACATGCGCCCCTTTACAGGCATACTATAGACACCCCCCAGCTACGAAATTTAAAGGGATATTACACTTTTATTGTTTGACTTTAAGCATTATTAAAATCACTGCTCCTGAAAAAACGGCAGTTTTTGAAACTTTTTTTTGCATTGATCCATGTCCCCTGGGGCAGGACCCAGGTCCCCAAACACTTTTTATGACAATAACTTATATATAAGCCTTTAAAATTAGCACTTTTGATTATTCATGTTCGTGTCCCATAGACTTTAACGGTGTTCGCGTGTTCGAACAAACTTTTTTCCTGTTCGCATGTTCTGGGGGGTGTTCGGCTCATCCCTAATGACTACACAGCATTCATCAGGGTATGAAATCATTCTTACAAACACGCACAACTTAACTGTCAAAAGCTGTGCTGAGGTAACACCGGCATTCAAACTCTTACATGCTTTGCTAAAACTCCCAGTCACTTCCCAAGACTGTCATGACTGCACACAGGAACTTCCCACTGTCACAGCCCCTCGCAGAGATCTCACTGATCTACCTAACTCAGATTACCCTAACATCTTTGTAGATGGGAGTTGCACACGTCCAGTGGATAATCAATACAAGACAGGCTATTCAGTGGTAATGCTACCAAATCTCATTCTAGAAGATGGTTACCTTACTGGCGCAACCTCCGCACAACAAGCCGAGTTATATGCACTCACAAGGGCCTGCTTAATCCACAAAGGTAAAAAGGTGAACATTTACACAGACAGCAGGTACGCATTCGGGGTCGCACACAATTTTTGCATGATTTGGTTTAGATGCGGATTTCGGACCGCAGATAACAAAAAATAAATAACAGTGGGTATGTGTACGATCTAATTAATGCAATACAACAGCCCCATAGATTAAACATTATCAAAATTAAGGGACATGCCACAGACGGATCCCTAGAGTCCCAGGGAAACGCTCTAGCAGACAGAGTAGCAAAAGCTGCAGCAGAAAGACAGCCACAGCTACATGACACAAAGCTTCTATTATTCCAAAATGACTTCATCACCCTCTCGTTCCAACACACATCAGCACTCTTGCAAAAACAGGCATCGGCTAATGACCTGGACTACTGGACCGATATGGGTTTGACCAGAGACCCTACAGGTCTCTGGACAAACAAGGAGGGAATCATAGGCATACCTAGAGCAGCAGCGCCCCTATCATTGTCTTACCTTCACGGTCCAGGACACATAGGACCAAGACCACTCTTAAAAAAGTACCAAGACTGTTTCAGTACATGCAAGACACACAACCTAGTTCAACAGCTTGCCTCCTCTTGTCTGACTTGTGTTTAGAACAATGTTCAGGGCCCTCAACATGGGAAACATGGACATTTGCCACCACCATTAGGCCCGCTACAAGACTTACAGATAGACTTCACACACATGCCCAGGCAGAGAGGTAATCTCAAATATTTGTGCGTGATGGTGGACAAATTTTCAACTTGGCCAGAGGCCATACCCGTTACAGGGGAAACCGCAGGCATTGCAGCCCGGTGTCTGATCAATCATTGGATCAGTCGATACGGACTTCCTGTTACTATATACTCTGACCAAGGCCCAGCATTTACTTCAAAGCTGGTGAAAGAATTGACAAGGGTATTAGGGATACAGTGGAAGCTACACATCCCATATCACCCACAGAGTTCAGGGGTAGTGGAAAGAATGAATAGAACAATCAAGGACAAACTTAAAAAGGCCACTAATGGTACCATGAAGGACTGGCTAAAATACCTGCCAGGGGTCCTCTTCCAGATAAGAACCACCCCCCATAGCAGGAAAGGCTTATCCCCATATGAAATACTAATGGGAAAGCTGGCCCAGAAGAAAGCAATTGAGGGAGAGGAGGTTAATCTTTATTCCTTACAGGAAGAGCATGTGAAACATCTGGTAAGTAGCCTTACTGAAAACTACGACAAGGTAGCTGTCACTTTTCCTCCTTTCTCCACAGAGCCTACACACCCCTTCATACCTGGTGACAAAGTCTTGATAAAGCAGCTTGCAGCAAGGAAGGTACCAGGGCCCATCTACCAAGGACCATTTGAAGTACTCAAAGCAACCCGAACCGCTATCCTCACAGACCACGGACCACAATAGATCCACGAATCAAGGATAAAAAGAGCACCAAGCCTGGAAGCAAGCCAAGAACCGCAAAAGAAAGAGACATTGAACTCAAGCCCTGCCCAAGCCCCCCAAACCCCCCTGCAGAAGCAAGCCAAGAACCGCAAAAGAAAGAGACATTGAACTCAAACCCCTGCCCAAGCCCCCCAAACCCCCCTGCAGCACCCTCCCTAGAGGACTCCGAAGCCCCAGAGACCTTAAACCTAATGACATTTGAGTGGTAGATGTTCAAATATTTCCCCTAGGTTTCCAGGATCCACTCAGAGGCCCTGGAAATGCACCACTTTAAATAATCTTTGTCTTTGCCATCTTGATCATGTTTAAGATTTTTCTACTAACCACTTTTGTATGTTGGATGACTAACAGTTGTGGTTTTCAGCCCCCCTCTAACTATACTGACCATACTCGGCGAGGTTTTATGGGAAGTCCTATTTATCCTTGCTGCATTCAGGTAGCTGGACAAATGTCCAAAGCCCAATCTCAAGCAGTTATAGGGTATCATATTCAAAGAAGGGATGGGAATTGCTACATAGCAGCCATTGTCTTGACAGCCAAATATAAGGGAGTAGAAAAGACCTGGTGTATGAATCCCAATCATAGACCAAGTCAGAACCTGGTGTCCAAATTTAAAAACGCCAAACTCAGGGATAGAGGAATCAGTAAAGTTATTCAAAACAAGAGATCAAACTACGTGCCCTTGGCACCATTAAATAATACCAGCATGAAAAAGGCCCCCAAATCAAAATTCCAATTCCTAAAATCCAGAAGGGAACTCCTAAGACCAGACTTTAAAAGTATTAATAACGGGGCACAACTAGATCCTGAAATGTACTCAGTACCAGACTCAATTCCTCATCATTTCATAATGATGCATGCTTTCGCAAGGAAGCAGAATTATTCAGAATGCTGGGTTTGTTCCCATATGGGAACTGGCCGACACTCAGTTCCGATGGTTGGAAGGCCAGTGACCCTAGAGCAGTTGCTAAACATCACCCAACCCATTCCCCCTGAGAGCATCATGACCAATAGTAAACCCCTTCTCTTTACAGGGTACACAAGGAGTCCGCAATTTTGTTTTCTTAATGGAGCAGGTAAAGATTTGTATAATGGTAGATTTTGCAGAGACACCGTAGTGAATTTTACACTGGTGGATTTAATGCTCATAGCCAATGGGACATCTAATGGGACATTAGATATAGAGGGACTTCTCGCACACAACATATCAGACCCTGATGAGCGCATTGGAAATATGTCCTCCTACAATATTTCAAATTGTATAAAAGGGAATAGCTCGGTAACAGAATCATGGCTCGTCAGCACACATATGAATAGCTCATGGATGGAGGAGCGTGAGGATGAGGCACCCTCCATAGGGGACTGGATGGGCCTAGTGGGGTTAAGGTTCAACCTAGATTCACCTGGGGATGTACCCGCCCCTCATATGCCCCATGGATGGATGGTGTGCTGCGGTCTTTGGTGCCACACTACCATCCCATACCCCCTCGATAGAAAGACCTCAGGATGGTGCACCCTGGTAGAAGTGATCCCCTGTTGAGATGATACCAGCCCATGGTCATTTAGAGTTCGGGAGACACAAAAGAGAGGTCACAACCTGGTGGGACAAGGTATTTGCTTCCATGGGTGGGGCAGGCATGTACAATGCACTAACAAAGGTAGATGAGTTTGGGGAACTAGTAGATTCCTAGATGAATAAAACATCAACCGATGTGGGCTTCATCAATGAGGAATTGAGGAAAAATCCTGTTTGAACAAGAAATAATCAAGCAGCGTTAAGAGAGGATGATGATGGTACTGACAGGGCTGTGTGACGTGACAGGGGATAAAAGCCTCTGTTGCACATATATGAACAATTTAACTAAACCTAGTGAAGATTTAGAGGTACCAGACTATTATGATATAATTAAAGGACACCAGGAGGAGAGAGCAAAACTGCAAACACAAATGAGGAGGCTGGGAGACTCTTGGAACCCACTCTCAGGAATTGGGGGATGGTTGGGATCATTTTGGGACAGTGTTATGGGATTCTTTAAAAAGGCAGGCATGATACTGATCATGATAGTACTCCTGGGTATCGCCACTTATGCCACTATCAAATTCCTATTCTACATCACCAGTAAAGTTCCTGACATTGCAGCAAAAATTAAACCGGACTCTGAGCTTAAGGAAACCATGGCCATGTTCTACATTGAGCCTGAAGAAGTCACGGCTATGTTCTACACAGAACAAACCTGGTACTCCAAGCATTAGGGAATTAGTGATCAGGGAGAATGAAATCTCCCTGATCAAAGGAGGGATTGTAAGGAAAATGGCTGCACTTTGGTTCACTATATACTTTAGATAAGGGGCCTGAACTTTTGAACTTTTTATACAAGTTATATGAAATGCTATTGCAGGGCTTTTATAATGTCAAAATGGAAATTTGCTAGCAAGGAAAATAGGGAAGTTAACCTTTTAATAGATATAAAGGAACTAGCTAGCTAGCTCACCGCACATCTGGCCTAAAGCCAATGGTACATGACCCGAGATTATCTTAAAAGGGTATTCCCATACTATTCATTTTCTCGGAATTCAAGCTAAAAAGGTATATTTAGACAAAGGAAATTTTGGGTACTTTTAGGCGCGTCATTTAGCAGAATATTATGCAAATACACACATGTCATATAAAATATAACTTGTGATAACTTGTGATATGTAACTTGTGATACCTGTACTCTTGTGATTGGATAAACTAAGGGACCGCCCTTTTGGTTTGCCCCTACCGATAAAAGATTGTTGCCCTATATAACATGTGAAATGGTACAATACATTTGTATTTCTGGATATCCAACTGTGTGTGGTGTCTTGATTTACATAATCGATTGAAAGATCTTTTTGATGTCCAAGTTCAGCTCGAGCAAGGAAAAGGTTTGAGGGTGCACTTGACCAGTTGACCCCTACCCTTACAAAGTAGACATCAGCGACCTTCACAGGGAATTCCAATCATTAAGCAAGGCCCATAAATGGAACCCCAATAGGGAATCTCTGGAGTCCCTGGAATCAACTCGGACGTCCCTAAATCCTGCACTTACCACTGAGGCTGAGAAAAACCTAAGATGGTCAGGAGCTTGATTCTATTACCAGGCTGACAAAATTGGAGCCAAATTAGCAGCAAAACTTTCCCCACGGACTCGTTCTCACACCTTTCCCAAAATACGAGCTTGAACGGGGGAACTCACACAAAACCCACACCGCATCATGGAAACATTCCATGATTTCTACACCTCGTTATATAAAAATGAGCATTCAGGTACCCAACCTTCCATAGCAGAATTCCTGAACAATGTTTCTCTCCCAAAACTATCCTCTGAACATTCTGACCTCTTAGATAACCAGATTTAATGCCGCGTACACACGGTCGGACTTTTCGTCTACAAAAGTCCAACGGACGCTGACGGACTAAAGCTGGCTGGTAATCCGATCGTGTGTGGGCTTCTCCGGACTTTCAACGGACTTTTTCAGCCTCAAATCCGACGGACTTTAGATTTGAAACATGCTTCAAATCTTTCCGACGGACTCGAGTCCGGTCGAAAAATCCGCTCGTCTGTATGCTAGTCTGACGGACAAAAACCCACGCTAGGGCAGCTATTGGCTACTGGCTATCAACTTCCTTATTTTAGTCCGGTGTACGTCATCACGTAAGAATTCGACTGACTTTTGTGTGATCGTGTGTAGGCAAGTCTGTTCGTTAGAAAGTCCGCCGCAAGTCCAACGAAAGTCCGTCGAAAGTCTGTCGGACAGGCTGTCGGACTTTTGTAGCTGAAAAGTCCGACCGTGTGTACGCCCCATTAGAATTGGAAGTCCTCAGGGTGATAAAACAGCTTAAACAAAATTCAGCCCCGGGACCAAATGGCTTTTCGGTCGGTTACTACAAAAAATTTGCCACTACCTTAGTTCCTTATATGGTCAAGTTCTTCAACGCTCGCAGGTCTGGTTCTCCCCTGGATAAAGCCCTAAACCTGGCTTTCATATCTGTCATACCTAAACCTGGCAAAGATACTTCCTTGGTCTCTAATTATCGTCCTATCTCCTTAATCAACAACGACCTAAAAATCTTAACAAAAATTTTGTCTAACAGACACGCATCCTGCATAGCTCTTTATATTCATAGGGACCAAGCAGGCTTTATCCCGGGGAGACAAGGACCTGACCAGATAAGAAGAGCAGTTGACATCATATCCCTCCTTAATTCCCATTGGGATGGAGGACCCCAGCAAGAAGGATTCTTGTTATCGACTGACCTACAAAAAGCTTTTGATACAGTAACCTGGCCATACCTATTTTGTGTCCTTGAGAGATGGAGCTTTGGCCCTCACTTTCTGGGTACATTACAAGCCCTGTATTCTGGCCCAAGTGCACAGGTCAGAATCCAGGGCTTCTACTCTGAACCCCTCGTTATAGAAAAGGGCACCAGACAAGGCTGCCCACTTTCCCCCCTCCTTTTCGCTATAGTAATTGAGACCTTGGCCATTGCAATCAGAACCCATCCTGACATTAAGGGAGTGGTTTGTGGTAAACAAGAACACAGATGAGCTCTGTTCGCCGATGACTTGCTATTATTTGTTGCTTCCCCACTGATCTCAACCCCCAACATTTTCTCCCTGCTTGATAAATTCGGCGAAATCTCCGCCCTCCGTGTTAATGTCTCCAAATCATTAGCACTAAATATCACTGTTCCCCCCAATCTACTAAGTAACCTACAAAACCATTTCCCATTCTCCTGGAGCTCAATGTCCATCCCTTATTTAGGGGTCAATCTCTCCTCTAGTATAGATTCCTTATACTCTTCTAATTACCCAGCCATCTTCCGTAAACTGTCTTCAGATCTTACCAACTGGGCTAAGCATAAACTTTCCTGGCTAGGCCGTATTAATGCAATCAAAATGACCCTACTCCCTTGCCTACTTTACTTATTTAGGTCTTTACCTATCCCTATCCGGAAGTCACAGTTACATACATTGCAATCCAAAATTCTTCAATTTATTTGGGGACCAAAGGGAAGAAGATGCTCTAAAAACATTCTATTCAGGCTTAAATCGCAAGGGGGTTTTGCCCTACCTAACATTTGATGGTACTACCAAGCCGCTCAGCTGGCCCAGATCTCCACTGTGTATTCCCAGGGTCCCAAACCTGATTGGGTCTCCATGTAACGTCAAGCAGTCCCTCTCCATACTATTGACTTCTTAATATGTATATTGAAGAGTGAGAGACTGCGCTTAGGATCCTACCTAGGTATGCTGCCTCCCCTGATGTGACTCCCCTAAGGGGTCTATATGTACAGGATTATAATGGGAAGGGGGTGATGGCGCTCCCTAGTTTTGTGTAAAAAATGTCAGTTAGTGACGTATACCTAACACTAATGTAGTGTGGTACAGACTCTTATTAATTATAGTGATCAGTGTGCTCCCAGTACGTGAACAGTGCTTATTATTATTATTCACTTAAACAAGGTGATCCACTATTCAAGAAGTGAACATTTAAACCAATCCCCACTAGGATAACGTGGTTCCATTAATGAGGTTAATACAATGTGTGTATCTATACAAGTGGATAATGGGTTAGTACAACTCCATATATGTAACAACGTGGTTAGCACACATAAAGTGGATAATGGGTTGGTACAACTCCATATATGTAACAACGTGATTAGCACACATAAAGTGATTTAAGTACTTGCAACAACCTTAGTGAATACATAAAAAATATTATATAAAAACTCGTTGAAAAAACGTGTTAAGAAAAAAAGAAGAAACCAATGTTGATACACATATGCATAACTAATAGTCCATAGGGTGTGATAGGTCTTCACTCAAAAGTGGTTGGCACAAAAATTGGTGACTGTAAGTGTTTTCAGGAATCCGCTTGTGACTTTGTGCTCCCCTTCCAGGGTCCCCACTCACCAGATCCCCTCACCCCCACAGGGGTAATGCGCCTGTAATTAGAACCACTACGGTTACTCCGCCATCCTTGTTGTCCAGGAGCCTGGGATATCCCTCCTTCCTCCAGGTATTTGCTGGTGTAATCTGTGGTGAACTCCTCATAGAGGAAGAAAGATGTAGGCTTCCATAGTGTAGTAAAATTAATGGGTTTATTGAAAAATATATACAGCGACTGGATACAAAAATAAAATAAAAAGATAAAAAATAGATATGAAATATCTATATTAAATATTAAAAATATATTTGTCCTGGGATGCCTATTAACATAAGCCAAAAACCATCCACACGGCGCCGTAATATAGAGTGGGCAGTTAGTGGTATGTATGTCAGCCTTATCTTGCAGCAAACCGCTAGGTACCTAGGTTGGAGACAGCAGCACCGCGCTGCGTTCCATCTGCGTTCCAGCTGTCTAACCAGGAAATGACGTAGCGTGCATGGCGCCATCGTTGCTGCAAGATAAGGCTGACATACATACCACTAACTGCCCACTCTATATTACGGCCGTGTGGACGGTTTTTGGCTTATGTTAATAGGCATCCCAGGACAAATATACGGTTTGTTTACATTTGTGACCGGCTGTGATTGGACACAGCCGGTCACTGGTAAAGAGCCATTTCATTGGCTCTTTACCCTGATCAGGGCTGGGCTTTGTCCGAGGGACAAGCCTCAACCCCGATTGCCGTGCTGTGCGCCCCCAGGGACATGCATGAGCGGCATGCACGCCGCTCTGCATAGTGACCGGCTGTGATTGGATACAGCCCATCATGATGCTTTCTAGATTCTGCCACCTGCTCATTACCCTCATCGGGGAACGGCTGTGTCCTGAGGGACATGCTGGATCCCCGATCGCTGCCCGCAGTAGCAGCGGAAAGCCGAGGACGTCATATGATGCCCGCCTAGGATGGGAGATCCCATCTGCGGACGTCATATGACAATGGCTGGGTATTGAAGTGGTTAAGGAGATGAATTCTTACTATGAAGTTAAATGGAGTAAGTTATTCCCACATACAGTATATAAGAAATGAGATGCTTGGGGGTTAATTTAAAAAAGTCAAATAGACTGTTCACTTTGCAAAGGCATTTTCTCGTTCTAGTTTAATGAAAGAGGTGAAGCTCTGGTGACTTCCATCAGCCAATAATGTTCAAACAAAAATAATTTTCCTTGCACGTGATTGGGTATTCTTTGCAGATTGAGCTTGAGAAACATGTCAACCTTGCTCTTGTTTCCTGACTATATGTGATTCTGCCTGTTGGAAGTTTATCAAATCAATACAGCGGATCTGTTGGAGTGCGGCTGTCTGTGATCTCTACTGTCTAATATTTACTGAATAAAATGAATTTCTCTTGCAAAACTAAAATGCCTTTGAAAAGTGAATGGTCTATTTGCCTTTAGTAAATCAGCTACCTAGTGTCTAAGGGTTATACCAGGATCTGTAAGATCAAAATTATTATTGACTTGAGAGAGATATTTATATTTCAATAATTTTTTATTGAAGTTTGAATAAAGCAAACAATATAAACAATGACCACGTTCACAATTACACAAAATGGGTGAATGCAGGGCTGCAACCCTGGTGAAACACAGAAAACAACTTGTAAGATGCGCAGACCTATGCTTGCAGGTTCCAGTGAGTTCCAGTCAATATTGTGGACTCAGGAAAAAAAAGAGGGGGGTAGGGAAATGGTAAGAGGGAGAGGGGGAGGAAAGGGGAAAGTACTACAACAATAGTTAACATAAGAGTTAAATGAAATACCAGTCCTAGTCACAATTACCTTAGTTACTCCATTTTCAATTAAGCTATCATACTGAAACCGTACATTTAGGCCTCATGCCCACAAGCGTTTTTACAGCCACTTTTAGGAGCATTTTTTACAGCTTAAAACCACCTTTGCCTATGGCCTCATGCCCATACAGACGTTTCTGAGCTGTAAGTGGCATAGGAATTTTTAAGCTCCAAAAAAACCCGCAGGGCCAGTGCGTTCTGAGGCTCCAGTGTTAGAACTGTAAAAACGCCAGACGCCGGGAAAAGCAATTAAACATGGTTTAACACTGTATACAGAGCGTTAAGCCTTGTCAGGCGTTTCTCTGCCTCTATTCGAAATCAATGGTTCCCTATAGGAGCCTATTGATTTGAATAGAAGTCGCACCAGAAGTCGGATCATTATGATCCGACTTGCGGTGTGACTTGTGTGCTGAGAATCTTGAAGGGGAACTCCCACCAAAGTGAAAACAAAATTGTCATGGGGTTCCTTTCAGGACAAAACCAGACCCTTCAGTCTGGTATGGATTTTAAGGGGCACCCCCACCACCAAAAAAAATCAGCGTGGGGTCCCCTTAAAATCCATACCAGACCCTTATCCGAGCATGCAGCCCGACAGGTCAGGAAAGGTTGGGGACAAGCGAGCGCCCCCACCACCTGGACCTCCTGGACTATACCAGGCCACTTGCCCTCAACATGGGGGGGTGGGTGGTTTGTGCCTCCCACCCCAAAGCACCTTGTCCCCATGTTGATGAGGACAAGGGCCTCTTCCTGACAACCCTGGCTGTTGGTTGTCGGGGTCTGCAGGCGAGGGCTTATTGTAATCTGGAAGCCCCCTTTGACAAGGGGGCCCCCAGATCCCAGCCCTCCACCCTATGTGAATGAGTAAGGGGGACATTTCAATAATGCCAATATAAGTCATTGCACATCGTGGACCCAGAATTACACTGGGAGATCACGTCGAGTCAACATCAGAAGAAGAACAGAGGGGGAAGGCAGCGGAGAAGACCCGGCGAAAGCGCGAGAAAACAGCAGAGAAGACCTGGCAAAAGAGTGGGAAGCAGAGAGAGGAGAAGAACTGGAGAGGGAGAAGACCGGCAGAGGGAGAAGATGTCACCAGAAGAGGGAGAAGAGCCGGAGAGGGGAAAAGAAATCAAAAGAGAGGCTGAAGCTGCCTTAATACTTTAAAAACCCATGTACTGTGTTTATTTTTGACACTTTTTTTAGGTGAATGGGTAGGGGTACAATGTACCCCATACTCATTATCATAGGGTGAGGGGGCTGGGATCTGGGGGCCCCTTTGTTAAAGGGGGCTTCCAGATTCCAATAAGCCCTCGCCCGCAGACCCCGACAACCAATGGTCAGGGTTGTGGGGAAGAGGCCCTTGTCCTCATCAACATGGGGACAAGGTGTTTTAAGGTGGGGGGCGCAGGGCCCCCACTGCCCAAAGCACCCCCCATGTTGAGGGCATGTGGCCTGGTGTGGTCCAGCGGGGGGGGGCGCTCGCTCATTTCCCCCTTTCCTGACCTACCGGGCTGCGTACTTGGATAAGGCTCTGGTATGGATTTTGGGGGGACCCCACGCTATTTTTTTTGGCGTGGGGGTTCCCCTTACAATCCATACCAGACCGAAGGGTCTGGTATCCTCCTGGGGGGAACCCTGCGCCAATTTTTCTTTCATTTTGGGGGTTCCTCTTCAAGATCCTCAGCACACAAGTCGCCCTGCAAATCGGATCATCTTGATCTGACTTCTGGTGCGACTTCTATTCAAATCAATGGGCTCCCATAGGGAACCATTGATTTTGAATAGAGACAGAGAAACACGGCTGAAAGGTAGCACGGTTAAATGCTCATTAACACCAGTGCAAAACGCAGATAAAATTGCGCTTTTAACGCCGCTTTTCTCCTGGCGTCAGTACTAGATTTACAGCTCATTTTTTAAAACACCCCTGGGCATGAGGCCTTAGGGTTTTGGAACCATAAAGACCACAATTTAGTAAATTTGACAAGGGAAAGGGTCCTGAGGGCAAACCTCCTTTCCATATCACATTGATAATTTAGATCTGATAATGTGTTGTGTCTGATAATGTGTTATGCCCCGTACACACGGTCGGATTTTCCGACGGAAAATGTGTGATAGGACCTTGTTGTCGGAAATTCCTACCATGTGTAGGCTCCATCACACATTTTCCATCGGATTTTCCGACACACAAAGTTTGAGAGCAGGATATAAAATTTTCCGACAACAAAATTCGTTGTCGGAAATTCCGATCGTGTGTACACAAATCCGACGGACAAAGTGCCACGTATGCTCAGAATAAATAAAGAGATGAAAGCTATTGGCCACTGCCCCGTTTATAGTTCCGACGTACATGTTTTACGTCACCGCCTTCAGAATGATCAGATTTTCCGACAACTTTGTGTGACCATGTGTATGCAAGACAAGTCTGAGCCAACATCCGTTGGAAAAAATCCTAGGATTTTGTTGTTGGAATGTCCGAACAAAGTCCGACCGTGTGTACGGGGCATTAGAGAATGAGGGTGCACCAGCCTTGCGCATTACCTTTGCAACACAGGAAATATATTTAAAAACAAAGAAATGTACTCACAAACGAGTGTTAAAATCAAACAGGTAATGCAAGGTCCATCATTGGTCTCATCTAGCAGAGTCTGCTGACCAGTAGACTTGGGTGGGATGTGAAAGTCCAAAGTGAACTGATGTGTTTGGAGGGTGACCCCTCTTCCTCAGAGCTGGGTTTAGACTGTAGGTAGATGGTTTTTATTATGGCTGTGATCAAATGTAAATGGCTATAAGATGTATACAAAGCCATACATGTGATTGTTATCAGCGAGGGCCCAAATTGAAGAGATTAGGGAAACCGGAGAAATGTGTGGGTCCTGCCATCAGTGTGTGTCAGGCTGCCACTACCGGTGGTGCAGGATGTCACAACGTTCGGCAGTCTCACTAAGGAGGCCGGAATCATTATGTAAATGACACGCATAAAAAGTGTGTATATAAATATATATATTATATATCTATATATAAATATATATCTATATATATCTATAGAAATATATATCTATATATAGATATATAGATATACATATCTATATATCTATATATAGATATATATATATAGTATATATGTTTAAAATACTATTATAATAAAAGAAATGTACAAGCAACACAACAAAACCTATGCAAATGAGAACACATTGCAAACAAACACAACATGCCCAATGTTTTGCAAAGGCAGACCCATCTACCCACTAAAGGTGTCAAAAGATATATAAATGTGTAAAAAGCTATAACCTGTAGATGTATAGGTTATGTGTAAATTTTAAATAAAAACACATAATGATGGGTGTCACTGTTGCGGCTTCTGGCACCCTGTATGAAGCTGGAGGTCATTTACATAATGATTCAGCCCTCCTTAGTGAGACCGCCAAACATTGTGACGTCCTTTTACCACCAGAAGTGATGTTTGCGTGTCACAGGCCGGTGCTTTTGGCATGCACAGCTCAATATTCTTCTGGGAATTCGGCTGGCCTGTGTGTTCCAGCAGCCTGATACACACTGATGGCAGCACCTACACATATCTCTGATTTCCCTAATCTCTTCAATCCGGGCCCCTGATGATAATAATCACATGTATGGCTTTATATACATCTTATAGCCCTTTACAGCATGTCGCATCAGAGTGAGAGTGAGTATCCATACAGTAGTACACAGTGTCTGGCATTTCTAGAGCCTTAAAGTAATAAGAAATATATAAGTAACAGCTGGTGACTTTCTAATACTGGTTCTGATTCATCTTGGACACTATGTTGCTTCTGTTTTCGTAATTTTTTATATGTGTGTACATCAGGACATATGGGAATAGATCCAAAATGCATGCAGATGTTCTGCGGTAGCTATTATCCCTAATGAGGAATGATGTATTTATTTATGTATTGATTTGTAAGTTGTCTGTTAGTTCTTTGATATCAGTTAATGACCCTCCCATTTGATGGAGGGGCTTGGATCACATGAGCTAATACATTTAAACACAGCCACAATAAAAAAAATCTACCTAAGTCTTACCCAGCTCTGAGGGGTCACCCTCGAAATGGTTCGATTCGCAGGGGTCACCCCCGGTTCGATTCGCAGCAGAACATGCAAACAGGAAAAAAATGTGTTCAAACATGCGAACACCATTAAAGCCTATGGGACACGAATGTGAAAACTCAAAAGTGCTCATTTTAAAGGCTTATATGCAAGTTATTGCCATAAAAGGTGTTTGGGGACCTACGTCCTGCCCCAGGGGACATGTATCAATGCAAAAAAAGTTTTAAAAACGTTTTTTCGGGAGTAGGAATGAGCCGAACACCCCCCGTTTTGGTTCGCACCAGAACATACTGAACAGGCAAAAAATTTGTAAGAACACGCGAACACCATTAAAGTCTATGGGACACAAACATGGAAAATCAAATCTGCTCATTTTAAAGGCTCACTGCATATGCAAGGTATTGTCATAAAAAATAGACATTTTTTTTTGGAGCAGTGATTTTTTTAATGCTTAAAGTGATACAATAAAAATATAATATTCCTTTACATATCGTGCCTGGGGGTGTCTATAGTATGCCTGTAAAGTGGCACATTTTTCCCATGTTTAGAACAGTACCACAGCAAAATGACATTTCTAAAGGAAAAATTGTCATTTAAAACTGATTGCGGCTGTAATGAATTGTTGGGTCTCGGCAATATAGATAAAAAACTCATTGAAGAAAACAGCATGGGTTCCTCCCCCCCAGTCCATTACCGGGCCCTTTGGGTCTGGTATGAATATTAAGGGGAACCCTGAACCAAAATTTTAAAAAAAATTGCATGGGGGTCCCCCTAAAATCCATACCAGGCCCTTCAGGTTTGATATGGAAATTGAGGGGAACCCTGCGCCAAATTTTTTTTTGAAATAGCGTAGGGCCCCCCCCAGAATCCATACCAGACCCTACAGGTCTAGTATGGATTTTAAGGGAAACCCTGCACCAAATTTTTTTTAAATGGAGTAGGGTCCCCCCAAAATCCATACCAGACCCTTATCCGAGCACACAATCTGGCAGGCCACAGGAAAAGAGGGGGGATGAGAGCGTGCCCCCCCTCCTGAACTATACCAGGTCACATTTGTGGTCTGACCCCAAAGCATCTTGTCCCCATGTTGGTGGGGACAAGGGCCTCATCCCCACAACCCTTGCCTGGTGGCTGTGGAGGTATGCGGGCGAGGGGCTTATCAGAGTCTGGAAGCCCCCTTTAACAAATCCTGCCTTGTTGGAGTGCCTCCTCCTCTCTTCTCTCAGGCACCCAAGTACAGTCAGTGACCTCATCATCCCCTTCCTCCTCATCACTGGAGCAAACTTGGCAGTATGCTGCAGCTGGGGGAAGATGACTGCCAGTTTCTTGTCCTTCTTGGGCACCCCCTCTCTCTAGGCTCACGTTACCAACCTGGGATCCAACATCGGACCCTTTAAATCACTGCACATCCTCCAGCAGCATGTACCCAACACTGTGGTCAAATAATTTTGGGGACTTCCCCATGCATGATGGTGGGGCAATGGAAGGCGTGACTGTGGGCAAAGAGCCAGTGGAATAGGCTGCTTTGGGCGCTGCATTGGAAGGCAAACTACTCTGAGCCTGGGTGACAGAGGATGAGGAGGATGAGGACGGTTTTGTTATCCATGCCACCAACTCTTCTGCATGTTCTGGCTCAATAACACAGCCAGCAGCAAAAAAAAAGGACAAGCATGCCCCACGGCCACCTGCAGAGGATGCACCATGTCCACGACCAGCACTGTTGACTGTAGACACAGAAGCTGCTTGCCCTCTTTTAGGGGCCTGTGAGCATCTGCCTCTCCTTGGCGGCCTTCTGGACATGATGTATTTTTTGTTTTGCAACACCACACTACACCATGTTAGATGCTGTGTACACCACCAGAAGTGTAGTAGAAACTGTACACACTGTATTACATACTGTGTACATAGCCTGGACTGTATTAGCATCTATACTACGGCTGCACTGTATTGTGTACTGTGTCCACCACCAGAAATGTAGTAGAAACTGTACACACTGTATTAGATACTGTGTACACCGCCTGAACTGTATTAGAAACTGTACAATGGCTGCATTGTATTTTATACTGTGTGCACCACCAGAAGTGTAGTAGGCACTGTACACAATGTATTAGATACTCTGTACACTGCCTACACTGTATTAGAAACTGTATACCACAGAATGCACAGTAGATATCGGGCAACACTGGATGCAGAGTATATATATATATATATATATATATATATATATATATATATATATACACACACACAAGACTGTATATATACATATTAATACTCCGCCTGAAGTATATTAGAAACAGTACACCATGGAATGCACTGTAGATATAGGTTACACTGGATGCAGAATATATATATATATATATATATATATATATATATATATATATATATATACAACACCTGGGATGCATATATATACACAATACACTGTAAGTGCAGCTAACTCACTGACTGTCCTGCCTAATCTATCTAACTTAAATCAAATGACACTGTCTCTCTGTCTATTTCTTTCAACACCGGAACACACTACACAGGGCCGCCGTGTAGGCGGCCTTATATAGTGTGGGGCGTGTACTAAATCCCCTGAGCCATAATTGGCCAAAGCCTCCTTGGCTTTGGCCTATTACGGCTCTCTGTTCAGATGGCGCTGTGATTGGCCAAGCATGCGGGTCATAGTGCATGCTTGGCCAATCATCAGCCAGCAATGCAATGCCGCAGTGAATTATGGGCCGTAACACACCACACGAATTTGGCACGAACGGCCCATATCGTTCGCAATTCGGCGAACGGGTGAACAGACGATGTTCGAGTCGAACATGGGTTCGACTCAAACACGAAGCTCATCCCTAGTGTGGACAGAGAGATAGCTTGATTTAGATTGAGCAGGCAGGTTATTCAGTTAGTGGCAGTGTATTTGATATATATATATATATATATACAGTCAGTGTATATATATATATATACATATATACATATACATATACATATATATATATACATATATATATATATATATATATATATATATATACTGTATTCAGTTTAGCTAGATCCATTCCTTTTATCTTCCTACTGCCAGGCAGGCTTGTCTTGTTACAGTATTTTCAGCTACCTGAAGAAAATTGCTGGTGTTATTTTGATCCTATTAGTACCACAGTCAGGCAGCTAGACTATTTACAGTTAATGTAGTGCATCCTCCTCACAGTGTTCAGTTAAAGCTACAAGTTAGTTTAGTGTGACCTCTGCACAGTGTTCAGCTAAAACTACAAGTTAGTGTAGTGCGTCCTCCTCACAGTGTTCAGTTAAAGCTACAAGTTAGTTTAGTGTGACCTCTGCACAGTGTTCAGCTAAAGCTACATGTTAGGGTAGTGCGTCCTCCTCACAGTGTTCAGCTAACGCTACAAGTTAGTGTAGTGCATCCTCCTCACAGTGTTCAGCTAAAACTACAAGTTAGTGTAGTGCGACCTCTGCACAGTGTTCAGCTAAAGCTACCTGTAGAAGGTTGGTGATGTTTTCCTGATCTTATCACTACCGCAGGCAGCTAAATAAGCTACAAGTTATTTTTTTGTGAGCTCTGCACAGTGTTCACCTAAAGCTACCTGTAGAAGGTTGGTGGTGTTTTCCTGATCCTATCACTACCGCAGGCAGCTAAATAAGCTACAAGTTATTTTTTTGCGAGCTCTGCACAGTGTTCACCTAAAGCTACCTGTAGAAGGTTGGTGGTGTTTTCCTGATACTATCACTACCGCAGGCAGCTAAATAAGCTACAAGGTATTTTTTTGCGAGCTCTGCATAGTGTTCACCTAAAGCTACCTGTAGAAGGTTGGTGGTGTTTTGCTGATCCTATCGCTACCGCAGGCAGCTAAATAAGCTACAAGTTAGTGTAGTGCGTCCTCCTCACAGTGTTCAGCTAAAACTACAAGTTAGTGTAGTGCACATTGTTCAGCTAAAGCTACAAGTTAGAGTAGTGTGTCCTCCTCACAGTGTTCAGCTAAAGCTACAAGTTAGTGTAGTGCGTCCTCCTCACAGTGTTCAACTAAAACTACAAGTTAGTGTAGTGCGACCTCTGCACGTTGTTCAGCTAAAGCTACAAGTTAGTGTAGTGCGTCCTCCTCACAGTGTTCAGCTAAAAGTACAAGTTAGTTTTTTGCGGGCTCTGCACAGTGTTCAGCTAAAGCTACAAGTTAGTGTAGTGCGACCTCTGCACGGTGTTCAACTAAAGCTACAAGTTAGTGTAGTGCGTCCTCTGAACAGTGTTCAGCTAAAAGTACAAGTTAGTGTAGTGCGACCTCTGCACAGTGTTCAGCTAAAGCTACCTGTAGAAGGTTGGTGGTGTTTTCCTGATCCTATCACTACCGCAGGCAGCTAAATAAGCTACAAGTTAGTTTTTTGTGAGCTCTGCACAGTGTTCAGCTAAAGCTACCTGTAGAAGGTTGGTGGTGTTTTCCTGATCCTATCACTACCGCAGGCAGCTAAATAAGCTACAAGTTATTTTTTTGCGAGCTCTGCACAGTGTTCAGCTAAAGCTACCTGTAGAAGGTTGGTGGTGTTTTCCTGATCCTATCACTACCGCAGTCAGCTAAATAAGCTACAAGTTATTTTTTTGCGAGCTCTGCACAGTGTTCACCTAAAGCTATCTGTAGAAGGTTGGTGGTGTTTTCCTGATCCTATCACTACTGCAGGCAGCTAAATAAGCTACAAGTTAGTGTAGTGCATCCTCCTCACAGTGTTCAGCTAAAACTACAAGTTAGTGTAGTGCACAGTGTTCAGCTAAAGCTACAAGTTAGGGTAGTGTGTCCTCCTCACAGTGTTCAGCTAAAACTACAAGTTAGTGTAGTGCGACCTCTGCACAGTGTTCAGCTAAAGCTACAAGTTAGTGTAGTGCGTCCTCTGAACAGTGTTCAGCTAAAACTACAAGTTAGTGTAGTGCGACCTCTGCACCGTGTTCAGCTAAAGCTACAAGTTAGTGTAGTGCATCCTCTGAACAGTGTTCATCTAAAACTACAAGTTAGTGTAGTGCGACCTCTACACAGTGTTCAGCTAAAGCTACCTGTAGAAGGTTGGTGGTGTTTTCCTGATCCTATCACTACCGCAGGCAGCTAAATAAGCTACAAGTTAGTTTTTTGCGAGCTCTGCACAGTGTTCAGCTAAAGCTACCTGTAGAAGGTTGGTGGTGTTCTCATACTACAGGCAGGCAGTTGATTTTGCTAGCTGCAGTATCAGTATATATATATATATATATATATATATATATATATATATATATATATATATATATCCCAGCTTAGTGCAGCTACAGGCCATAAGTATGTCTGGAAGGCCAACAAGGAGAGGCAGACAGTCACAAGCCAATAAAAGAGGGCAAACAGGCTCTGTGTCTAGAGGCAACAGTGCTGGTCATGGAGATGGTGCATCCTCATCAGCACGTGGCCGAGGGACACGCTTGGCATTTTTTTCGGCAGCTGGCCATGTTGAGCCGCAACATGCGGAAGACTTGGTCGAGTGGATGACCAAGCCGTCCTCATCCTCCTCATCCTCTCTCACCCATGCTCAGGGTACTTTGTCTGGCAAAGCAGCTGCCAACACGGCCTCTTCCCTCGGCCCTATGGCATCAGTGACTCCTTCCCTAGCCCCACCATGTCCTCCTGAGGAGTCCCTCGAACTGTTTGACCACAGTGTTGGTTACATGATTCAGGAGGATGCCCAGCGTTTAGAAGGCTCTGATGATGATACCGAGCTAGATGAAGGCAGTAACGTGAGCACAGACAGAGGGGGTGCCCAAGAAGGACAGCAATCTGGCAGTCATGCTCCCCCTGCTGCAGCATACTGCCAGGTTTGCTCCAGTGATGAGAAGGGAGGGGATGATGAGGTCACTGACTCAATGTGGGTGCCTGATAGGAGAGAGGAGGAGGAGGCACATCACCAACGAGGCAGGATGCCCTCCAGGGGCCAGCCTAAGGGCAGCACACTGACTGCATCACACCCCAAAGCTCCGCATGTGCAGGGCGCTGCTGTCTCTGCGCGTTATTCCAAAAGTTCTTTGGTGTGGGCCTTTTTTGAGACGAGTGCATCAGATTGCACCACTGCTATTTGCAACATATGTCTCAAGCGTATCTCGCGTGGCCAAAACATCTCCCGCTTGGGCACCACATGCTTGACCAGACATATGTTGACTTGCCATGCAGTTCGTTGGCAAGCGTATCTAAAAGACCCACACCAAAGAACAAAGAGGACCTCTCCTTGCTCCTCATCAGCTGAGATCTCCAACCCCACTATATCTTCAGTCCTCTCTGAGACCTGCACTGAGAGGAATGAAGGTGTAGAATTAGGTGTGTCACAGCCAAGTACTTGTGGGCAATCTGCTTTTGGTACACCGACGTCAGATTGTACCAGGCAAGTGTCCCTGCCCCAGCTGCTGCAACGCCGAAAGAAGTTCGCTCCCAGCCATCCACATGCCCAGCGGTTGAATGCTAGCTTGGCAAAATTGCTAGCACTTCAACTGCTGCCTTTTCAGTTGGTAGACTCTGCCCCCTTCCGTGAGTTTGTGGAATGTGCAGTTCCTCAGTGGCAGGTACCCAAACGCCACTTTTTCTCACGGAAGGCAATTCCGGCTCTCCACCGGCATGTGGAAGGCAATGTCAATGCCTCGCTGGACAGGGTGGTCAGCGGTAAGGTGCATATTACCGCTAACTCATGGTCCAGCAGGCATGGACAGGGACGTTACCTAAGTTTCACCACACATTGGGTGACTCTGCTGGCAGCTGGGAAGGATGCAGGACAAGGTGCAGTAGTGTTGGAGGTTGTTCCGCCACCACGCCTCCAAAATGCCACTACTAATGATTGTGACACACCTCTCTCCTCCACCCCTTCCTCTTCTTCTTCCTCCATGGCCTCTTCCTGTGCTTGGTCCTCGGAACCAGTGGTGCTCCGCAGCCGTTCAAGGGGCCACGCAAGTATGCAGGCCAAAAGATGCCATACATTGCTTGAGCTGGTGTGCTTGGGGGACAGGAGCCACACTGGGGCAGAGGTTCTATCAGCTCTGCAGGGGCATGTTCAGAGGTGGTTGACGCCACGCCAAATTAAGCCAGGAATGGTGGTTTGCGACAATGGCACCAACCTCCTCTCTGCCCTACGACAGGGACAAATGACCCATGTGCCCTGTTTGGCTCACATCCTTAACTTGGTGGTGCAGCGGTTCTTGGGCAGGTACCCAGGCTTACAGGATGTCCTGAGGCAGGCCAGGAAAGTCTGTGTGCATTTCTGCCGGTCATATAATGCCAGTGCTCGGCTGGCAGACCTCCAAAAGGAGTTTAACCTGCCCAAGAACCGCTTAATCTGTGACATGCCCACCAGGTGGAACTCAACGTTGGCCATGCTGCAGCGGCTGCACATGCAGCAGAGGGCCATCAATGAGTGCCTGTGTGACTATGGCACCAGGACAGGGTCAGGGGAGCTTGTTTTTTTTCCCCACTCCAGTGGGCCATGATCAGGGATGCATGCACTGTCCTGTCACCATTTGAGGAGGCCACGAGGATGGTGAGCAGTGACAGTGCATGCATCAGTGACACTGTCCCCCTTGTCCACCTGTTGGAGCACACGCTGCATGGAATAATGGACAGGGCACTTGAGGCAGAACAGAGGCAGGAAGAGGAGGACTTCCTTAGCTCTCAAGGCCCCCTTTATCCAGACAGTGTTCCTGCATGCCCGCCGATCACACAGGAAGAGGAGGAGGAGGAGGAGGATTGTGTCAGTATGGAGGTGGAGCCTGACACTCAGCATCAGCAGCAGTCTTTAAGGGATCAGTCCCAAGAAACACATGGACTTGTACGTGGCTGGAAGGGGGTGGCTGCAGACCATGTTGTCCTTAGTGACCCAGAGGACTCCGGACCGAATGCCTCAGCAAACCTACGCTGCATGGCCTCCCTGATCCTGCAAAGCCTGCGTAAGGATCCTTGTATTCGTGGTATCAAGGAGAAGGACCAATACTGGCTGGCAACACTCCTTGATCCACGTTACAAGGGTAAGGTTGCGGACCTTATGTTGCCGTCGCAGAGGGAGCAGAGGATGAAACATCTTCGGGAGGCCTTGCAGAAAGGTCTGTGCAACGCGATCCCAGAGACTGGGAGGTTACAAACTCCTGTTTCTGGACAACGTGTTGCTGAGGCTTCGGTCAGTCAAAGAAGGAGTGGTGGAAAAGGTAGCTGTCTGACCGATGCGTTCAGACAATTTTTTAGTCCGCAAGGTATGATCGGTTCCAGCAAACATCACCAGCGTCTGTTTTACATGGTGCAGAAATACCTAGGGGCAAGATCTGACTTGAACACCTTTCCCACCAAAAATCCTCTGGGTTACTGGGTCTTGAGGATGGATCACTGGCCAGAGCTTGCACAGTATGCAATTGAGCTACTGGCCTGTCCTGCATCCAGTGTTCTTTTGGAACGCACATTCAGTGCTGCTGGAGGCTTTGTAACCGATCACAGGGTGCGTCTGTCCACCGACTCGGTCGATCGACTGACCTTCATAAAAATGAATCAGTCTTGGATCACCACCAGCTACCAAGCACCTGATGCTGATGTAACCGAATAATCTTTTTGAAATCTCAGATCCCTTCAAAGACTGCCTATGCTGATGCTGAGTGACTATCCTGAGTAATTATTCTCTTCCTCCTCAATGATCACGCTGATAGCTTGTAAGAACATTTTTGGTTCTGGGCGCCGCCACCAATGCCTAAAGGCCCAATTTTTCAGCCCCTGTTTAACCGGGGCATGTAATTACAATTCTTGATCTAATATTTCACAGCAGGGCCCTGAGAGCGCTTACAGTGTTGTGGCCACAACAATACCTAAGGCCCAAATTTCTGCTGAGTATATAGGGCAGGCCCCTACTTTCAAACATCCAACTTAAAAACTACTCCTACTTACAAACGGAAGGAGACAACAGGAAGTGAGATGAAATCTACCCCTAGGAAGTGAAATTCTCTCCTGTAAGAGTTAATATGGAAAAACATTTCTCCTTTCCATTGATTCTTTATCACCAATCCTTGTTTCACAAAAAAAAACAAATTTTCAAAAAACATTTGTCATTGGGACAAAAAGTGAGGTGAAATCTTCTGAAGAGGAGCACAGACAGCAAAACAAATGTCACAGGGGTGACAACCCTTCCCTATGTTTTCCAAAAAGCTTAAAATAGATTTTTTGGCTGGAGCTGAACACGTTAAAAATGTACCAGTTCAAAATTACAAACAGATTCTACTTAACAACAAACCTACAGTCCCTGTCTTGTTTGCACCGCCTGTATACTGCTGTTCAGAGTACAGAGTCTGTATACTGCTGTTTCCTTTTTTAATTTGGGTGCAGGGTTCCCCTTAATATCCATACAAGACCCAAAGGGCCTGGTAGTGGACTGGGGGGTACCACTGGTTTTCAACCATATTGCCAGGACCCGACATTACATTAAAGCCACAAGCAGTTTTAAATGACTTTTTTTCCTTTAAAAATGACATTTTGTGATGGGGGCGTGGCCTGCAGCGGAGCCGGATGGTCGCTTAATCCCGGAGCTCTGTCTACCCAGGGACATAGCAGCACAAAGCAACCCTTCCGAGGCACCTTATCACCCCGTTTTCACGGTGGTTCGGACTGGGACAAAACTGAGACCATGCCTAACAAGCGGCGCAACGGAAGCCATCCACAGCGCTTGACAGACTTCTACTCCATCACAGACGCTGGAGGTAAGCAAGATGGCGCCGAGGCCTACACTCCGCCGGCGGCCTCGAGTACAAAAAATACATCAAAAAAGAGTAATCCTCCTCCCAAAACCACATCTCCTAACAGCCAATACTCCTGTCCTTCTACCCTCTCATCAAACAGCCCAGCTAAGTCCAAACCCAGTCTGGATGGTACTAGATATGGCTCGCCTGTGAGCCCTGCACTAGAGTCAGGGGAAGACATAAGGGAGATGCCCGAATCTATTGAATCCATCCCCACACAGAATCAACCTGTGCTGGATACAGTCTTAAAAGACATGTTAATGTCTTTGAGGAGCACCATCCAGACTGATATGGCCTCATGCATGAACAGATTTAATAGAGATATTCAGGCAGTGGGGGACAGGGTGGATCACATGGAGGTTATAATGGGACAGTATGCTCACACCATAAACGATCTGGTCGATGCTTATGAAGAAAAAGAAGGGGAAAATGACTGGATCAAAGCAAAATTAGCTGACCTGGAAGATAGGTCGAGGAAGAATAACTTGAAAATAAGAGGGCTACCAGAATCGGTACACCAAACAGACCTACGCTCCTACGCAGTGACTTTATTCAAAAATCTTATACCAGGCCTCACTGACTTAGATGTCACAATAGACAGGATTCATTGTCTACCGAAACCATCTCAATTACCTGACCACATTCCAAGAGATGTGCTCCTACGCCTACATTTCTTCCATGTAAAAGAAAATCTTATGTCATTTATGAGAAAACAGGAGCAAATACCATCAACCTATCAGAATTTACAATTCTTTGCCGACCTCTCGCAATACACGCTTCAAAAAAGGAAAAATCTGAACACAGTAACCAAAGTATTGAGGAACCATAAAATTCCTTACAGATGGGGATACCCAACCAAAATCACTGTGACCAGAGAAAATCGCATATACTTGATATCTTCCTTGGATAAAGGACTTGCAATTTTGCGAGAATAGGGCATACTCCTAGAATCAGATGAGGTCAACCCTACTACCAGTACTCCACGCCAAATTGACTGCGAGTGGAAAGAAGTTACTACTAAAAATGCTAAATCTCACACATAACTTCAAACGGAAGGTCTTCTTTTTCTTTTTTTTTCTTTTATCTCCCTAATCCCTGGGGGGGCGAAGTTAGGGAATTTTAGGCTGAACTAAATTCCCCCAACACCACTTAGCAGCAAACCGCTGCCTATAGGTGCTTTGCACCTATTCCACTCTTTGCACCATGTTAAGGGCCCTACACTTGCTTTACCCACTTCATTGTTTTCCTTGTTTTCTTTTTTCATTTTTCTTGTTTGTTTTTTGGGATATCGAAGGATTCAGAACACTGGAAGGAACATTCCACCAAGCTTCAACTACAACTACGTTCGCCCAAGGAAAAGCTTCTCCTCAACCACTATATGAAGGTATGGACAACACTCATACGGTACGCCATGACTACACTACAAAGCTGACATGTGATAAATATAAGGCATCAATTCGGTCAAAGGATCCCTGTAAAATCCTAGCAAGCACAATCCCTGTTAAACATGACACTTAACATCCTATCCATTAATGCAAAAGGACTCAACCATCTGGCAAAACCCAAGTCTCTCTGGACTGAAGCTCTTCTCCATGACAGTGACATAGTCTGTGTACAGGAGATTCATTTCAGCTCATCAGCTACACCCAAATGTACGCACAGGAATTATCCCTTTATTACCACTGCTAATGCGGATTCCAAAACCAAGGGAGTGTTGATAGCAATCAGAGACTCAATAGCGTTTAAAATACACAAAGAAATCAAAGACCCGAAAGGCAGATTTTTGATACTTACATGCGATCTAAACTCAACTACCTATACGACCGTTACAGTGTACTCACCCAACAAACGCCAAGTCCACTTCTTCAACAAATTAATGAAAAAAGTCAATACTCATCTTAAAGGCTTGCTCATAATATGTGGAGACTTTAATGTTATCCCAGATCAAGAAATGGATTCTACGTCTCAACCAAAATGTAAAATCAATACATTACTCCCCTCTATACATAATCACAACCTATATGATGCATGGCGATGCCTTCATGCTAGTGAAAAAGACTTCACCTTTTTTTCTCCACCGCATCAAATTTATACGAGGATTGACTTGTTCCTAATAGATCAACGGGTCCTATTCCAAACTACATCTGCTACTGTCAACACAATAACCTGGTCTGACCATGCCTCTATTGTTCTTTTCATAGCTGACTTGGCATCCTCTAAACAGAAACCAATGTGGCGGTTGAACCCCTTTTTATTACAGCAAGAGGAACACAGAGCAACTCTCAAAACCCACCTAGAGGAATTTTTCTCTCTCAATGAGGGCTCGGTCCAGGATCCTTTTATATTATGGAACGCCCATAAGGCGTATATGAGAGGGATATTGGTTCAATTGGGAGCAAGAGCAAAGAGGCAGAAAAATAGCAAAAACGGCTAGCAGATCTCACTAAAGAAATCTCAATTCTAGAAGCTCAAAATAAAAATATAACCACTCCTACTTTATCCAAAAAACTATCACAACTCAGACAGGATCTTAGACTAATTTTACTAGATAATTTTGAAAAAAACTCCAGAAGACTAAAAATGAACTACTATGTGCATGGTAATAGAGCAGGGAAATTACTAGCGCAAAACTTAAAAGAGCATAGATATAGAACTAAATACCTTATATAGTGCACCCAGGCACCAAACAAAAAGAATATCATCCACAGAAAATAGCAGATGCTTTTAGTTTCCATTACGGAGCACTATATAATTTAAAAGACGACCCTAATACAATACAACCTAAAATTGAAGATATCACTTTCTTGCTAAAATAGACATACCAAAATTACCCAAAGCACAAACCCAATCTTTGAACCAACTGTTTACACTACAGGAAATCCAAAATGCTATAAAATCCCTCCCTTCAAACAAATCTCCGGGTCCTGATGGATTTAGTGGGGAATATTATAGGGAATTCTCGAGTTTTCTATCCCCATACTTACTTCAAGTTTTTTGAGTCTGCCGCTGCCTCTGCCTCTTTTCCTCGCAAAATGTTGGAAGCGTTGATTGTCACTTTGCCAAAACCAGGGAAGGATCCTAGCTCACCAACAAATTTTAGACCAATTTCACTTTTAAATATTGATTTAAAGATATATGCTAAGCTAGTAGCGATACGCCTTGTAACCATATTACCTAAACTCATACATCCTGATCAGACAGGTTTTATTCAAAACAGACAAACTTCAGATGCCACCCGTAGACTCATGAATATCATCCATATGGCAGAACTACAGAAAAGGCCTTCTCTGCTTCTCACGTTGGATGCAGAGAAGGCCTTTGATCGCATACATTGGCGGTATTTGGCCCAGGTGTTGCGGTCATTTGGGTTTGATGGTGGTTTATTTACGGCTATAATGGCTCTATACTCTAAACCATCAGCCAGAGTATATATGTCTGGTGTTCTGTCTACACCCTTTACCATATCAAACGGCACTAGGCAGGGGTGCCCACTATAGCCTTTAATTTTGAATTTTTTGATGGAACCCCTGGCCATTTATATTAGAAACCACCCTGTCATCAAAGGCTTTCCAACAGGTGATGGGGACCACACTATCAGCTTATTTGCAGACAATATCATTTTGATTCTCACAGAAGTGGGTCCTTCCCTGGCAGCAGCACATGAGACCTTGAATATGTTTAATCGCATATCTTATTATAAGGTTAATGAAGGCAAATCCCATATACTTGGTTTAGGAATAGATAAACATATAGAAACCAGACTTAAGTCACAATATCCCTATTCATGGAACACGGTGGGAATACAATACCTTGGTATAACTCTCACTGCTAAGACTGACCAACTGCTTGATGCAAACTATACCCCATTTATCACTCAACTCACCCCCAAATTAAATGCTATCTCCAGGACTGAATTGACATGGTCTGGAAGGTTAGCAGCATTTAAAATGAATATATTGCCACAATTTATCTATCTGTTCCGCACTCTCCCCGTTCCAGTCCCAAACTCTTTTTTCTCTAAGGCACAGTCACTAATTAACAAATATCTATGGCAAGGAAAGAAGGCTAGATGTGCCTTCCAAAAACTGATCAAATCTAGGAATGTTGGAGGAGTAGGCCATGTCCTTATAAAGGACTATTATCAAGCAGCTATTCTAGCACAAATACGCCAGTGGTTTACCAAAACCTATACACCCAGATGGTATAAATTAGAGAACTATCAGAGTCCAAACAAAAAGGTATTGGACCTACTCATGGCAAGTAGCTTCATGACACAATCGCCCAGGGACATCTCACCTACTATAGTAACAGCACTTCAAGCTTGGAAAGTACTTCTGAGTACCTCCACAGATAATATTCCCTCCAAATCAATCCCCTTACCCATATCAAGCCTACAGCTCTTAATATCCAACTTAAACGTCAAACATTGGGGGTCCAAAGGCATCGTTAATGTCACAGATCTCCAAATTGGCCCATCTCTTAAAACTTTCAGGACACTCCAAATAGAATATAACTTAAACAAAACTGACCTGTTTACATACCTCCAGATCTCACACTTGTTAGCAAAGATCACTAAACCATTCGTTACACTACCCTGGAGGATAGCTTTATATCTAACAAATCCCACCACTACAATTAAAGGCATTTCTTTATTTTACAGCATTCTAAATCAAAAATCAATATTTACTAAATAAGCCTCCATGAGGACGTGGGAAATTGATATGTCGGTCACTTATTCTACTGAGCAATGGAAGAAGGTGCTAGCATCCATCTATAAATCCACTAAAAGTATTAATTTATGGGAACTATATCAAAAGTTATTGTTAAGATGGTATTTAACACCCACAAGAATAGCAGGGTTCGACCTACAAACATCTCCACTATGCTGGAGACAATGTGGTCATAGAGGCTCACTAATCCACATATTCTGGAAGTGCCCACTATTACAACACATATGGTCATCCATTTTTAATATCATACACCAAATATAGAAGCAAAGATCACCAAGAACCCAGAGTTGGCCATTTTGTCCCTTGGGATAGAATTGATCCCTCCTCCACTAAGGAAAATAGTATCACACATACTATTAGCTATGCGATTGGAAATTGCTAGACATTGGAAACAAAAGGCTGTACCAACCTTTACCGAAGTAATAAGAACCACTAATCTGCACATATCTTATGAAATTATGTTTGCCATATCTCAAAATAACACTCAATCATTACACACAACCTGGAAGCCCTGGTCAGATTGGTATACCTTAAATAAAGTTTAACATAAACCACCTACACTCTAAACAAAATTATCACTCTATGTTCCTTTGTTCCAAACCATATCCCAATGTTTGTTACAAGTTCAACGTTAAATGAATAGTTTACCAGAAATTCTTTAAGACAGAATACGCTGAATATATAGTAGCCAGGGTGACTATACAGTCAGGTCCATAAATATTGGGACATCGACACAATTCTAATCTTTTTGGCACTATGCACCACCACAATGGATTTGAAATTAAACAAACAAGATGTGCTTTAACTGCAGACTTTCAGCTTTAATTTGAGGGTATTTACATCCAAATAAGGTGAAAGGTGTAGGAATTATAACAGTTTGTATATGTGCCTCCCACTTTTTAAGGGACCAAAAGTAATGGGACAGATTAACAGTCGTCCATGAAACTTTCATTTTTTAATACTTGGTTGTAAATCCTTTGCAGTCAATTACAGCCTGAAGTCTGGAATGCATAGACATCACCAGACACTGGGTTTCATCCCTAGTGATGCTCTGCCAGGCCTCTATTGAAACTGTCTTCAGTTCCTGCTTGTTCTTGGGGCATTTTCCCTTCAGTTTTGTCTTCAGCAAGTGAAATGCATGCTCAGTTGGATTCAGGTCAGGTGATTGACTTGGCCATTGCATAACATTCCACTTATTTCCCTTATAAAACTTTTTGGTTGCTTTCACAGTATGCTTCGGGTCATTGTCCATCTGCACTGTGAAGTGCCGTCCAATGAGTTCTGAAGTATTTTGCTGAATATGAGCAGATAATATTGCCCAAAACACTTCAGAATTCATCCTGCTGCTTTTGTCAGCAGTCACATCATCAATAAATAAAAAAGAACCAGTTCCATTGGCAGCCATACATGCCCACCCCATGACACTACCACCACCATGCTTCACTGATAAGGTGGTATGCTTTGGATCATGAGCAGTTCCTTTCCTTCTCCATACACTTCTCTTCCCATAACTCTGGTACAAGTTGATCTTGGTCTCATCTGTCCATAGGATGTTGTTCCAGAACTGTGAAGGCTTTTTTAGATGTTGTTTGGCAAACTCTAATCTGGCCTTCCTGTTTTTGAGGCTCACCAATGGTTTACATCTTGTGGTGAACCCTCTATATTCACTCTGGTGAAGTCTTCTCTTGATTGTTGACTTTGACACACATACACCTACCTCCTGGAGAGTGTTCTTGATCTGGCCAACTGTTGTGAATGGTGTTTTCTTCACCAGGGAAAGAATTCTTTGGTCATCCACCACAGTTGTTTTCCATGTCAATGTCCCAATATTTATGGACCTGACTGTATATGGGGTGCCTGCTGTGTGGCGGTGGGCTGCACTCGTCTGTCCCTATCCAATACCGTTGATTGTGCCCAGATGGGGCGGTGGAGGAGGGGGGGACGGGGTCCGTGCCATGGAGCGGGGGTCCCTTTCAAGTGTATTATCGGGACCCTGGCTACATTTCAGGTTGTGGTCATGGATCTCCTAGTTAGCTAACTATTCCTCTTGGCAGAGAACTAGCAATATGTACCTTACAAAGTGTAACTATACCAAAACACAGAACCTTTACAAATGCTCTGTCTGATGCATAATTTCTCTTTGTTTATTTTACTTTTATGTTTGTTACTCAATCCATTTGTGTTTTGTACTGGATTAAAAATATAAAAACTATTGAAATGAAAACATTTGTGACATTTTGTGCAAGGACTGTTCTAAGCACGGGAAACATGCGCCACTTTACAGGCATACTATAGACACCCCCCAGGTACGAGAATTTAAATGAATATTTCACTTTTTTTTACTTTAAGCATCATTTAAATCACTGCTCCCGAAAAAACGGCCGTTTTTAAAAGTTTTTTTTTGCATTGATACATGTCCCCTGGACAATACCATGCAAATTAGCCTTTAAAATGAGCACTTTTGAGTTTGAACTTTCAAGCCCCATAGACGTCAATGGGGTTTTAACGTTTGTGTGAATTTTCGGTCCGTTCGCAGGTTCTGGTGCGAACCGAACCGGGGGGGTGTTCGGCTCATCCCTAGTCCACACCAACAACACTACACACGGCCGCCATGTAAGCAGCCTTATATAGTGTAGGGCATGGACTTAGTCCCCCTGAGCCATGATTGGCCAAGGCACCCTGCCTTTGGCCAATTATGGCTCTGTTAGAGGAGGGTGCTGTGATTGGCCAAAGCATGCAGGTCAGGTGCATGCTTTGGCTAATCATCATACAGCAATGCACTGCTATCTCACTGTGCTTTATGGGGTGTTCCACAGCGCTCGAATTTGCCGCAAACGCCCCATAATGTTCGCTCTTCGGCGAACGGGTGAACACCCAATGTTCGCTTTGAACTTATGTTTGACCCGAACATCAAGCCTACACCTAGTGAGTACATTTCTTTATTTTAAAATACATTTCCTGTGTTGCAAAGGTAATGTGCAAGGCTGGTGCGCCCTCTGTCCTTGTTTTCTTTTAATGCTAATTTAGCATCTGGGTGGATTGAGTTACCTGAGATCTCAGAAATCAATATAAAGATTTTGTTCCAGAACCATTTAATTGATTTGCAACACCACATGATGTGCAATAAGGAACCTGGTCCCCCACATTCACGCCAGCATAGGTTGTGATGAGTAGAATGTATTTTAGAATGTCTGGCAGGAGTTAAGTACCAGTGGTGGAGGAGTTTCATGTAGGATTCCCAATGATTGGCACAGTGGGATGCTTTGATTGAGTACGTAAAGGCTCTTTGCCAGGATTGATCTAATATCTTTTGTTTTAATAGTGATTCAAATTTGGTCATAGAGGGTGTTTTGAGGGCATGTTTAGTTGATTAGGAAATTGACTAGGAAGTGAAGGGAGAATGGCCTCAGGGGGAATTTTGTTGGAATGTAGATAATGGAGCATTCTTAAGTAAGTAAAGTGATCAGAGGAAATTATACTAGTTTGTTGTCAACATGGAGGTCTTTAAGTAAATGCATTTTTACAATGAGTTATATTTAATCCCTGTATCATAACATGTAAGGTGTCAATAGATAATGGCACAGATATTCCAGGGGACTATGAGAAAAAAGTTTGGACCAGGCATCAAGAGAGCATTGATCCATGTGTGGTGTATTTTGGAGGGGTTATAATTTAAAGAGCTAAGAAGGAGGACATCATGAGGTGATGGAGGTTTAAATAGTAGAGATTCCATCATGGACTAGGTTTTCTATTTAGTAGGGTGCCACCAGAAGTATAATTGGTCCAAGAGTACAGCTTGGTAATAATAGTGGATATGAGGGAGGCCTGCACCACCTCTGGAGGAAGGGCGTATTATTAAGTGGGTGCACATCTGGGTCTTTTAGCGTCCCAGACATAATGAATGAGTTGTTTTTGAATGCTGTGGAGGAATTTAATAGGTAATGGTATTGGGAGGGTTCTAAATTTATATATAGGGGTTTGGGTAGTATAAACATTTTCAGCACTGCAGTCTGACCTAATCTGGATAGGCTGAATGATCTAAAGTATACAAGTACAGGCGCAGGGAACTAGAGCAGTAGATATCCCGCAGTGTTAGATAACATCAGTTAAAAGCATATTAATTTATGCACAAAATAGCATGACAAGAGTCCATAGTCTTGCAATATAGTAAAATATTTAAAAAGTCCAAGGACCATATGGGATGGTGATAAGGGGTCCCATACTCAGGGTTGCCATCAGGGGGAACAGAAACCATGTTCCGGTACACTGAAAAAGACACAAGGGGAGAGGCGCCTCTGGGTGCAGATATAGGACAAGTTGAATCACACTTTAAAATACAGGCAACTCACATTTGTGAAGTCATAAGTAAGCATTTGTTTTTGCCAGCATAGGGGTAGTCATCAGTGTCGTCAATCCATTCCTGCTTGATGGGCGCTCTGTGCTCGATCAACACCGATGGATGCAGAAAAGCAGGCTGCAGTGGAGTTAACTCAGGACTAGGCATGAGGCGCAGTATGTTTGCAGGCAAGAAGGGATGACGTCACTCGACGTGTTTCTTGAGCGTACAGGCTGCGAGTGACGTTCATTAATGCTCAGCTGATTGAATTTGACTGTTTAATTAATGATCTGTCATCCTATTTATTAGTGTTTGGTCCAACTACCTTTCACCTGGGATGGCTATATATGTTTTCTTGTAACATTGTCTTTTCATAATGTTGGCGTTTGCTAAGTATTTTATTTGTGCACATTTTTTAAAATTCCACTTCTATCATAAAACATTTAATTTGGCCATGTATCTACTGTGCCCCATCATGTTACGATACTGCATAGTTCTTGAATTGCCGCTGGTTAACTACCATGATGTGCCACCAATCACTATGTACTTTTCATCCTGGCCACGTCCCTCTGTATACTTTATATTGTAAACCTCTTAGTCCCATTCATTAACTTGAGGAAGGAGTGTGGCTGCCACATCACTCGCAGCCTGTATGCTCAAGAAACGCATCGCTTTCCAGTGACGTCAAACCTACTGCGCCTCAAGCCTTGTCCTGAGTTAACTCCACTGCGCCGGCTTTTCTCCATCCAGTGGTGTTTATCAAGCACAGAGCGTCTATCAAACAGGAATGGATTGATGACACTGATGACTACCCCTATGCTGGAAAAAACAAATGCTTACTTATGACTTCACAAATGTGAGTTGTCTGTTTTTTAAAGTGTGATTACACTATATCTGCACCCAGAGGCGCCTCTCCCCTTGTGTCTTTTTAAATGATATAAAGGATGATAGATCTTTGGGTAAGAAGATAGTAAAGGCTTGTGGTTGTATTCAAAGAGTTGGTTAGATGCGGGGGTCAGGTTGATCAGTAAGTATGGAATTGGAAGTGTTTGGCAAATATAAAGGGGAAGGATTTAGCAAGTTATTGTTGAGTTTGCAGAGGAGTGTGGAGGTTTAGAATCAGAGATTTGGTCTCATTTAGTTTGTAGTATGAGACCCTGGTATATTGACCTTGGTATATTACCCCTTCTGTATTAAAATGTACTGTAATTGTGCTGTTCCCCTCTACATTGTAAAGCACTGTGCAAACTTTTGGTGCTATATAACTTTTGTATAATAATAATAGTGGGGAGGGACTGGGTAGGGTTGGTGACCATTAATATAATATCATCTGCAAACAGGCTAATTTTATGTCCAGTACCTAGGAGCAGGATGCCAGAAATTGAGGGTTCCTCTCTAATTTTGGTAGCCAATGGCTCCATGAGGAGAGAAAAGATAATGGGAGATAATGGGCAACCTTGCCCCATTCCGTTGGTGATGTGTAAAGGTTTAGGGAAAAAATGACTTTTTGGAGCCAACCTGTAATACACTATTTTTGTAGGACTGCTTGTAAGAACCCCCAATGTACATGGTCAAATGCCTTCTCTGCATCCAGAGATAGAAGCAGAGAAGGTGTTTTATTGGATTCTAGGCTGTAAATGAGAAAAAGTAATCTCCTTGTAGCATCCGGTGCCTGGCGGCCGGGTTTAAATCCCACCTGATCGGGATGAATTAGAGATGGGAGAAGTGGTATCAGTCTATGGGCAATCACTTTGGCGTAAAACTTCACATCTGTATTTATGAGAGATATACTGTAGGTCTGTAATTCTGTATTAGCTCTGGATTTTTACCTGATTTTGGTATAGTTGTTATGACAGATTGTAACATCTCTTTGGCTATTGAGCCAGGGGTCGCAGCATAATTGAAGAGGTCAGACAGGTGGCGGAAAGAATAGAAACAAATTGCTTAAAATATTCGTTAATATATTCATTACCCCCTGGAGCTTTATTGGAGGGGAGAGTTTTAATGACTGTTTCTATTTCTGTAGGTGAATATGGGCTAGACAGAGTTTGAATTTGGGATGAGGATAAGGTAGGGAGCAGTATAGTATCTAAGAAGGCCTGAATTGACGAGAGAGTAGGTTGGTGGGTAGATAAATCATCCTTGCGGTTGTAGAGGGATTGGTAGTAATCACAAAATGTATTAGCTAAATCTAAAGGGTTACTCACTGGGGGGTTAGTAAGAGGGTGATGGACATGGGCCATTTTGGCTTGAAGGCACTGCTGTTATACAGATTTTGTCAAGAAGGACCCAGCTCTATTCCCTAATGATTAAAAAGTTGTTTTAGATCTCTTCATATTTGGACAGTAATAGGGAGCTGAGTTTGTTCCTGTCTATAAGTAAAGAAAAGGAGAGGGTTGGGGAGGGAGATTGTTTATTAGTTTCTTCCTTGTGCTTGAGGCTAGCACTGCTTCAATCTGTCTGAGCTTGTAATTTAGTAAAAATTTTATATGTGGCCCAGAGTGTTGGGATTGTAATGTCAGTAGTAGAGTTAGTTTAAACAACGAGGGAGTGAGCATCTACAATAGTCTTGCGCTGGTTAGGATCCACCAGAAGGGCAGGATCTAATCTCCACACACAAGGGGGTGCACCAAGTTCAATACTCCCAGGAGCATGATTGGATCATGCTATTACACCAATAGTCGAGGCGGTGACCTGTTGTAGAGTTCATTTGTCTGTGAGGAAGAAGTCGATCCTGGAATAGTAAAAATGCAGGAAAGAAAAATATGAATAGTCTTTCTGCTGCATGTTGACATCTCGAGATGTCGTATAGGTCATGTGTGTGCAGGAGGGAATTAAGAGTTTGCTGGGTGGCCGCTTTTACAGGTCAATATATGTGTGAAAAGTTTTTTGTAGAGCGTATTTGTTTAGAGTTTATAAAACAAGGTTCCTCAAAATATGGGACTCTAAATGGACGCAAGGCAGATGTAGTAAAAATATACAAAATGTATTAACAAACAGTAAAACAATCAATAGTATAGCAAGAATAGAAACAGCTGATGATAAAAAACATTTATAAAGGAGAGCCAGCTTAACAAAGCACACCCTCAAAGTGATATTAAAATAGATGTAACGTTATACTGAAAAAATGCATGTGATCATTGTACAGAAAACATTTACGGCATGACTATCCCCTGTAGCTAAGGCAAAAAATTATAAATAAATACATTTGATAATCCATACTCTGCTAGATTCCAGTAATATATAGCTAGAATTATGGTAAGATGACACATTACACTGCTTTCTACTTTCTGCATAACTGTAAGCAACAAATCTTACAGTTGTACTTTTATTTGGATCTTAAAATTATTTAAAAAAATGTATAGAGTTATTGCACTACACAATTTTGTTTTGAGCTTGAGACATCAAAGCAGAAAGAAGACCAATTATACACACTTGAAAGTGCTAAATTTTGCTGCATTAAAATGATGTAATTTTGCTGCAAATATAATTTAAAAAGAAAGAGCGTATACAACAACATAATAAATTAGAAACCACATAAAAATGCTATTGCCTTACAGCATTATTTGGCTTTTGTTGATATTATACCCATGTGTTTTGATAATCAGACCGTTCTTGCAGAAACACCAATCAATATTAACCATTATTTATTGACCCAATGTCATACCAAGCAAAATATGTATATTAAAACCACTCTTGTCTGAGACTCAAGTTCCTTGATTTTTTCAGTGTAATGAATTATTTAATGTCTGATAAAGAACAAGTCAATATAGAAATATCCAGAACTTTCACTGCAGATGCAAGCACTGAGGCTGCCATACCCTATTTTGCTACTAAGTGAGTCAAGTCACTTATGTGATATTAGTATTTTAAGTTTGCAGATAGAAGTTCAACCTAAATGGTTCAGTGGTGCCAACTGTTGAAATGATAAATAATTTGGACCAAATTTTTCCAGTGTTTCTACTCGTTGGAGTGTTGTGTTGAGGGGTCTCACTCTCAGGGAAACCTCCCCTAGGAATCTTGAGCTATTATAGAACTGAAAACATGTTCAACCTTGAAAAATTTCTTACAATTGCTGCCCACTAAGAAGAAGTGGTAAGTGGCTGACTGAAGGAGACTTATACACAAGAACCCTCTCAGCTATTCCAACTTATGAACAGTCAATAAAGTACCAGAACCTTGATTACTTAAGATTTAAAATACTGTATACTTAGAGTATTATGACTGAACAGTTTTGATGCTACTGTTTCTGCTATTACTCTTCTGATCATACCTTTAGGAATCAGTTTTTTTTTTTCATTTCCCTTTCCATTGCCTTCATTTCCCTTTCATGCCCCTGATCTGCACAGGCAGTTTTTGGTAAAACTGCCTGTGCAGATCAGGGGCATGAAAGGGAATTTTTTTTTCATTTCCCTTTCCATTGCCTTCATTTCCCTTTCATGCCCCTGATCTGCACAGGCAGTTTTTGGTAAAAAAAAAATCTATAGAAACACAGCTGTTTTATTGCCTGCAATGATCTATTGCCTCATCTTTTCTGGTATGTTTACATCTAAAACAATAGTATTGTCACCGTTATTTTTATTATTATCACTTTTTCACTGCTTCTGATGTCTTTGGAAATAAAGACTAAAAAGCACTTTTCCCTAGTGTACGTTTTCATGATTTTCTCTTTTGTGAAATAAGTCATAGCTGCAGTGCACAACACACAGAACTTAGAAATCTTACAAAGAACCACACTTTTCAAGATTAGAACATTTTTTTTGCAAACTGAGTCAAAGAAATAGTAAAGCTTATTTAAAACCAGGTTTCTACACCCACCATTTCCTTGGATGGTGAATATAAATTCAAATGCCTGGAAAATGTAATATTTTCTGCTATCATTTGAAAACATAATGTTCCCAGACATAGTGGCAGCAGTGCATAATGTACAGAGCCAAGCACACTTTCAAAAGAACAGAACAGGGTGTTTTTAATTAAAATGAGGCAAAGAAACAGTATTGTGTTTTAAGTTAGTTTGCTACACCTCTTATACCCTTGGATAAGAGAGATACATTTAGTTAGAAATACTTGGCAAATAAATGTAATTTCTTCTCCCCTTTGTAAACTTACATTTCTATATATAGCTGTCATAACCCCCCGCCCAAAAAAAAGCTTCACAACTCAAATAGCATAACATTGAATATTCCATTGGTAACAACTACATTAGCAATGCACAAATTTATTTTAAAACCAAACTTGAAGGAATACTTAAAACATGATAAATATCAATAACAAACTGTGCCACGGGAGTTATAACTCCCTAGAATTAATGCTGAAAGGTTATTCAACAATATCAATTATAAGACCCAAATTTTAAAATAAAAAACACAGGAAAATGTAAATCTGAAACCTAGACTCAAAATGCTACTGTATATAGTACATTACTGTATTCATAAATATAGAAATATATACAAAATGCACAAAAAAAGGCCTCCCAATGTAACCTTATAAGGCTGGTAGTGCTAGTTTACACTAGCATTGCTCTCTCTCACATTTCAAAGAGCCATTGACAGGTGGTGAGGAGGTGTTGTCTACAGGGCCGTCTTTTCGCATGGGCACACTGGGCAGTTGCCCGGGGGCCCCACTTGCCTGGGGGCCCCACCTGCCCAGCGATCCCAGCCAAGCATCATTCAGATGTCACAAAGTTTGCTGCCGCATTGTGCCAGTGCTGTGCAGTGCAGCTCACTCACAGAGACAGAGCGCTGTGCGATCAGTCATGATATCAGTCAGCGACTCAGCGGTGGGCAGTGTGTAGTTCCGGCTCTTCACAGGCGGAGTGAAATGAAATGCACTCCGCCTGTGACAGATACAGGAAGCATCGGCCCTGCTCTCTACTGCAACCGCATGCTGCAGCTTCCTGTCACACTTCTGCATCTCAGAGGAGCCCGGCAGCAGTACACACGCTAGCATTAATACCCACCAGCACCAGCAGTAGCCACGCCAGCATTATTACCCACCAGGCAGCACCAGCAGCATCAGAGTGTGAGTGTGTACATTTATATATATATTTATTTAGTTTTTTTTAGTTGTATGATTTAGTGGTGAAAGTTATTAGTGCCTGTGCCCCCCCAAGTTTTGACTGTAATATCTTATGTGTCCCCCTTATATATCAATCTTAGAGTTGCCACTAGTTCGAGGAAGTGTAAGAAAGGTGAGGAAAAAGAAACTTTATTACGTGTTGGTGAAAATAACCTTCAGAGCAGAAATGAAACGTAATGTTTTGAGTGGAGCACAGAAGAGGAAAAAGGCTTCAGAGGAGAAAGAGAAAATGTGCAAACTTTGCGCAATCGTGCGTGATTGTGTAGACAGGGCCCCAGTGCACTGTATTGCCCGGGGGCCTATAATGCTCTTAAGATGGCACTGGTTGTATAGCCTCCTCACGACCTGTTTTAACCCTTAAGCTCTGCACCAGCACACCACATGCATTGCACATGAATGTGGGGCAATTATGGGGTGGAACCATTAAACTGAATGACTTACATTCAGTAGGCAGTACTGCCTGCTAAATGCAACAACAGGGGATCATTTTTGCTGTGCAGTGATGCAAAGCATAGAGGCTGTGGCATATGCCCCCCCCCGCCTTTCCAGATAAAGGGGGAGTGCTTGGGGAGGCAATAAAGCAGTGGCTTAAACATGTGGTTTTAGTGCCCTCCATAAATTAGGGTAAACAAGGCCTTAGTATGCTTATCGGGTGTGTCAAAGTGTCAGGGGTTACTGACAAGTACATATTCAGGTAGGAAAGCACGGGGGGTGAATGCTAAAACAAAAGGGTAGAAGTGGACCCTGGGTCATTACTGACAATATGTGTCACTAGACCAAATACAGACAGTGTTGTCACGAAAAACTCTGTTTTGATAAAAAACAAAGTGATTCAGCCCCCCAGTGCAAAAAAAGTGTGTGAACAGATTTTAAGTACAATACAGAGCACCTTTCGGCAGATTTGCTTGCATACTATAAAACATTGTGTACATCTACTGTGCAAGTGACATTCAAAATCAGTTTACCAGATGCTACATTTGCCTGCTGTACATTTAACCCATTGTAAAAAGAGTAAATGTGACTGTGATATGCCATGTGAATGTCATCTATTTTCACTTAAGAGAATATCAAAAGGATTGGAAGCCAGATCCCCAGTCAGGCGACCAAAAAATGGGGGCATGTTGGACTATTCTGGTACGATAAACAGAGGTAATAATATGAAGTATATAAAGGCAGTGATAAAAATTAGAATTGTTTTTATTGATGCAGAAGACACAGCAATGGTAATAAAATAAAACATAATAAAAGTACAAGTATATCACCAGTAGGATCATTGGTATACAGTACAACACAAAATCTCAGATATCATATCCTCGACTAGTTTCGCGGACATAAACCGCTTCGTCAGGAGGGAATCTGGAGATGATTTTGGACAAAACAGTCTCAACCTAGCAAATAGAAGATATACAATGAAATTACCAAAATACATAATCAATATAATTATAATCTAGCATCAGTATTCACAAAAAGAGTAATGCAAAGTTCTGGGGGGAAGGGGAGCGAGTCTGCTTACCCAGGTCTCAACAGGTCCCAGGCGCGCGGCTCCACCGCCCAAAGAAGATCTCCCACGGCGACCTGGGGGAGCTAACAAAATGACGGGTGTAATACGCATAAAATACATATTATCAGGTGGTAGGGTAACCTAAATTACCACGCACAGGGGTGAAAACAAAAATGATGGGGGGTGATACTAGAAGGTAGTGATGAGGGAAGTGGCTCGTGGGGGATATGAAAATTGACATGAAGTAAACCTTAGGTGTACAAGGATAGAGGGATTGGGTGTGTGACCAAAAGGGTGAGGATAGGTGATAAAAGGCCAAAAGGCAAAGTAGTGCATAAGATGTGATCCCCCCCCCCTCCCCGCTTTCCTCCCCTTCCATCCTTCATTCCCCCCCCCTCCCTTTTTCCCCCCCCGGCCTTCCCTACCTCCCCACCTTCCTCTTTCCTCCCCCCGTCCCCAGCCCCATCCCCCTCCCCCTCCTCGCTTTTTGGTCCCTATCCTTCCTTTTTCACCCTCCCACTTTCACATCTTATGCACTACTTTGCCTTTTGGCCTTTTATCACCTATCCTCACCCTTTTGGTCACACACCCAATCCCTCTATCCTTGTACACCTAAGGTTTACTTCATGTCAATTTTCATATCCCCCACGAGCCACTTCCCTCATCACTACCTTCTAGTATCACCCCCATCATTTTTGTTTTCACCCCTGTGCGTGGTAATTTAGGTTACCCTACCACCTGATAATATGTATTTTATGCGTATTACCCCCGTCATTTTGTTAGCTCCCCCAGGTCGCCGTGGGAGATCTTCTTTGGGCGGAGGGGCCGCGCGCCTGGGACCTGTTGGGACCTGGGTAAGCAGACTCGCTCCCCTTCCCCCCAGAACTTTGCATTACTCTTTTTGTGAATACTGATGCTAGATTATAATTATATTGATTATGTATTTTGGTAATTTCATTGTATATCTTCTATTTGCTAGGTTGAGACTGTTTTGTCCAAAATCATCTCCAGATTCCCTCCTGACGAAGCGGTTTATGTCCGCGAAACTAGTCGAGGATATGATATCTGAGATTTTGTGTTATACTGTATACCAATGATCCTACTGGTGATATACTTGTACTTTTATTATGTTTTATTTTATTACCATTGCTGTGTCTTCTGCATCAATAAAAACAATTCTAATTTTTATCACTGCCTTTATATACTTCATATTATTACCTCTGTTTATCGTACCGGAATAGTTCAACATGCCCCCATTTTTTGGTCGCCTGACTGGGGATCTGGCTTCCAATCCTTTTGATTATTCAATTCTGGATGATGGTACATTTATACAATTTTTGCTACCTTAATTACCCATCATAGAGGCCAATTCACTAGTCGTATACATTGGGTGGATAACACACCCGGAAACCATGTCGAGTGGGATACTGGGGTGGGCTGTTATAGTGGATAGGTCATTTTTTGCCCTCCACCCTACAGACCCCAGCTGTCCCACCCTTCATTTTTAAGTTACCCCCACTGACACATACAGTCTGTGTCTTTTTGGGGGGGCCTCTCTTTACATGCAAGTTTAGCCCTTGATATTACCACTATGGCCAGTTGCCAGCCCCGTTGCAACCCTCCGAGACAGACGCCCATTAGGTCGGCCAGACACTTTTACTTGGCTACCCGCCCTTTTATCCACATGTTTTTACCCACTCATGTGGTTCTGTCCTTGGCCCTCCTTACTTATATGCAATTCATGCAATTAGGTGTCTATGGGTCTATGCCTCCTAGGGGTTACTGCACCGGTCTCTAGGGTATTTACCAATCCCTAGTTCACCTATTCAAGTTTTTCAAACTTTGTCTATCATTCAATTATTTCTTGTTTTACTTTGCTTAAACCTCCTTATTGTTGCTTTTTACCAATTCTGTATTGGGACTCTGCTTTCCCATTTCCTGGCCCCGCCCAGGACGCCGGCGCGGGCCCCTCCTCCCTACTCTCCCGCGGCGGCCTGGTGAGGTCCCTGGTGGAGGGATTGGTCTCGGACACGGGACCGCCCCCTCCTCTTGCACAGCTCTTGGTGGGGACGTTGCCCCCGTGGCCAGTGCGCATGTGTGCGCGCGCGTTCCTTTCGTGCGCGCGCCATGTGGAACCTCTGACCCTGTGACGTCACGCGCCAGCGTCCCACGGGAGCGCGGCGCAGCGTCGCAGGGTTGGGAGCTATAAATGGCAGGCCAGTCCTGCTATTTTGACGGTCGGTTTATGACTCCTAGGTCTCCATACCCGAATCAGCCTGGCGCAAGTTTGAGGTCAGTACCTTCCTACCTTTTACTCAAGTCCCGTACCCCTGGGCACTAGCATCGACTATTTAACATACTATCTTTTCCTCTGCAGTTGTCCTAGGCTGAGTTGAACACGCTGTGATCTGTGTTTATCCATCGCTCACAGCCTCAATTACCTTTCTACCCACTCCATCTTGGCATCTGCTTCGGCAGGGCGCCTCCTATGGGTATCCATCCACGCTTATACGAGCATCAGGTACCTGCACCCCTCGTTCACCTAGCCCCCACTGTCACATCCTTTCCTTGTCCTGTCCCCCCTTCCCCCCCCCGCTTTCCTCCCCTTCCATCCTTCATTTTTCTCCCCCCCCCTCCCTTTTTCCCCCCCGGCCTTCCCTACCTCCCCACCTTCCTCTTTCCTCCCCCCGTCCCCAGCCCCATCCCCCTCCCCCTCCTCGCTTTTTGGTCCCTATCCTTCCTTTTTCACCCTCCCACTTTCACATCTTATGCACTACTTTGCCTTTTGGCCTTTTATCACCTATCCTCACCCTTTTGGTCACACACCCAATCCCTCTATCCTTGTACACCTAAGGTTTACTTCATGTCAATTTTCATATCCCCCACGAGCCACTTCCCTCATCACTACCTTCTAGTATCACCCCCATCATTTTTGTTTTCACCCCTGTGCGTGGTAATTTAGGTTACCCTACCACCTGATAATATGTATTTTATGCATATTACCCCCGTCATTTTGTTAGCTCCCCCAGGTCGCCGTGGGAGATCTTCTTTGGGCGGTGGGGCCGCGCGCCTGGGACCTGTTGGGACCTGGGTAAGCAGACTCGCTCCCCTTCCCCCCAGAACTTTGCATTACTCTTTTTGTGAATACTGATGCTAGATTATAATTATATTGATTATGTATTTTGGTAATTTCATTGTATATCTTCTATTTGCTAGGTTGAGACTGTTTTGTCCAAAATCATCTCCAGATTCCCTCCTGACGAAGCGGTTTATGTCCGCGAAACTAGTCGAGGATATGATATCTGAGATTTTGTGTTGTACTGTATACCAATGATCCTACTGGTGATATACTTGTACTTTTATTATGTTTTATTTTATTACCATTGCTGTGTCTTCTGCATCAATAAAAACAATTCTAATTTTTATCACTGCCTTTATATACTTCATATTATTACCTCTGTTTATCGTACCGGAATAGTCCAACATGCCCCCATTTTTTGGTCGCCTGACTGGGGATCTGGCTTCCAATCCTTTTGATTATTCATTTCTGGATGATGGTACATTTATACAATTTTTGCTACCTTAATTACCCATCATAGAGGCCAATTCACTAAGAGAATATCAGTAAAAGATTTACTGGGAAACTTGCCCAGCAAATTTTTCATAACTAGTACTAGATAACAATTTTTGTAGCTGTGTATGTTTTATCACCTCCCCAAATATCTGTAAGATAATAAATTGGGATAGTATATATGCTGCATATACAGACAGCTTCTGAAAATGTTATTGATGAAGTTGATTTAATATTACTGGCAGGAATTACTTGACACACATCTTCAGACTATCTATCTATCTATCTATCTATCTATCTATCTATCTATCTATCTATCTATCTATCTATCTATCTGCACTATATAATTACTTGCAGTATCTGAGCTGAGAATACTTTGTATACTTAATAAAGCTAAGCTGATACTGTTAAATAGAATACTGAAAAGAAAGAAAAGCTTCCAGCTTCAAAGCTTTACATCGAAAGATAAAAGTAATGATGGCATGGTAATGTTGTGCTAATTAGATTACATATCTGTTCTAGGAAAAAATTCTAAAATTATGCACATGACCTGCATTTACCTGCGGGTATTAAAAAAGTACCTACTTCAGCTGTTGTTAATTACTCTCTAAAATGCAGAGTGTCTAATTACTGGCCTTTTAAATTACTTAATAGAAACTCCAACACAGTGTAGGTTGTTAAGTGTGAGATGAAAATTATGAGCTTCACACAAAGATGGAATGTGTTTAATATTCCTTAATTGTTTGTCTGGTACCAAAGCAGCTAAACCAAAATGCTTTAAATGCTGACAACATTCTAAAACTGTAGTTGAAATGAAGCATTAATTACAATAGTTGAATGTACATTTAGTTAATTTTTTGTTAGTGACATTTATTACAAGTGATTTGATCTGACAAGTTTAGGATTCATCCAAATCCAGCAGATTCACAGCCAGAAAACTTTAATTCAAAAACTGCACTACCTTTAGCTAAAATAAAGCAGTTTCACTCATTAGAGAAAAGGGTGGATAGGGATAGATTTGGGCTAGGGAGGTACAAGCATTCAGTTCCCATTTTGTCAATTCCAACTTGCTTGCCTTTCAGAAGCATTCATTCTTCAAGAAAGGGTTGGCCTAACTTTCGCCTCCCAAGGGTTAAGTATGTTTCTGTAACTTCCCAGGAAAAGTATAAAGGCCTTCTTTTGATTTATTGATCTACAGTGGAGAATTTAAATATGAAATAAAGACATTCAGGCTGATTAACTTACATCAAGTAGGTAAAGAGTCTACCAGTGCCACAATATTGCTTACATACACAGATCCACCAGTGGTGGAAGAACAGTCGTCTAAATGCGCCAGTGTCATGCTAGTACACTCTAAACGTTCAATGAATATCTTAGCATATAACTGTGGATTACCTGCATTTTCTGGGTTAAAGGATGCTTAAATCATGCTTCATTTGATGTGTTCTACTTATATATTTCCATGACTGGTGTTTCTTAGTTCCACAGATCTGTTGGCTCCTTTATTTCACAGTGGTACTCCACAATCTGACACTTCTCCTCATCATCTCTTTTGTTGGAAAGGATGTGATGATGAACCTCTTCAACGTGGTGAGAAGTGTCATATGGGGTCGATGCCTTAGATCAGGGGTGCTCAACCTTTTGAAGAGTGCAAGCCACTTAAGTTATTTGGCAACAGGTCATGGTCACAATGAAATTAATTGTTCTTAATTTCCAGTTTTTTATTTTGAATAGCATAATAAAGATTTTATTTTATATCTTAGCATATAACTGTGGATTACCTGCATTTTCTGGGTTAAAGGATGCTTAAATCATGCTTCATTTGATGTGTTCTACTTATATATTTCCATGACTGGTGTTTCCTAGTTCCACAGATCTGTTGGCTCCTTTATTTCACGGTGGTACTCCACAATCTGACACTTCTCCTCATCAACTCTTTTGTTGGAAAGGATGTGATGATGAACCTCTTCAACATGGTGAGAAGTGTCATATGGGGTCGATGCCTTAGATCAGGGGTGCTCAACCTTTTGAAGAGTGCAAGCCACTTAAGTTATTTGGTAACAGGTCATGGTCACAATGAAATTAATTGTTCTTAATTTCAAGTTTTTTATTTTGAATAGCATAATGAAGATTTTATTTTTTTGTTTACAAACGTTTTTTATTAGGAATAAGGTCATAATACAAGAAATTTACAGTGGTATAAAATGAGCAAGTGAGCAAGTCATTTCGATTATACAATGCATGAAAACATTGACATACAAGAGAGGATACATATATTGGGTTTTTAACCAACGTTGTCTCCCTTGGAAGAAGAACTATAGATGTACTTAACTATGGTAACCATGGTTGAAATTTAAGCCAGGAGTGAGGGATCCCATAGAAACCATTTTTTTTTGGTATATGTGCATGATATCATATAAAGTGTGGTGTATTCTTTCTGATAATTTGATGGTTGCCATGTGGGTAAGTACCTGCGGCCATGGGTATTGGATTAGCACCAATGGAAAGCAATGGTCCAGTGGATAGAACTAAATAAGGTATGTATAAGTCTGGAACTGGCTATTGGAATGTCTTGTATGGGGTAAAATAAAAGACATATTTGGGGTGTTAGTGGGATTTTTTTACCTGAGATACAGTCTATCAAGAAACTAGCATTGTGCCAAATGTTTTTTAAATGGGGGCAGTCCCAAAATATATGTAGAAGTGTCCCATGTGTAGGTCAGCCCCTGAGACAGAGTGGAGATGTAGAAGGATAGAATGAGTTGAGTTTGGTGGGGGTGAGATACCATCTATAAAGTAGTTTTGTGGCATGATTCTCTAATGGTGGTAGTCTTGGTACATTTATGTAAGTTTTCAAATATGGTATCCCATTCAAGGGAGAATGTTACATTCAGGTCTGATTCCCATTGTAGAATGGGGTGTGACTTTTCAGGCATGTTGAATTTGTTTAGATTTTTATAGATTTTGGAAATTAAGCCTCTGCCTCGTGGAGAGGAAATGCAGATCTGTTTGAATTGTGAGAAGGGGGTAGGGCGAGTGAGTGAGTAGTATTTTTGATAGAAGAATTTTATCTTTGTATAATTATCAAGTTCTGCTGGAGCCAGATCATATTTTGTTTGTAGTTCTGAAAAAGAGAGGAATGTATTGTTATGGATAAGTGATTTTAGGTTTGTTAGATTATGCAGTTTCCATATTGCTAGAGAGTTTTGGTTATTATCTGGGGGGGTTGAAGTAGGGGTCACCTAAAAAGGATGCTAAGGGAGGGATATCAGAAGACATGTTATACTTAGTGGCGTGTCTGTTCCACATTTGCAGGAAATGTGTAACAATTATATTTTTTTTTTTTTTCTTTTTTTTTTTTTTTTTTGCCACTTCAGCTAACTTTGTCCAGGGACTGTCGTCAGAATGTTATTCACGTGTGTCCCATATCCAGTCACATCATTGCGGCCATTCAATGCTTTCCCCTTTTTTTTTTTTCTTTTTTTTTATATCATTAAGCTGTGTAGATGTTGTATTACAATATAAATTTCAATGTACAAAATTACAATAATACCGCCTTGCAAGATACATAACATGCAAAGCCGATTAACCGCGTATTCTCATATAGCTATTATACGTATCTATATGTGTTAATACTTTTCTATCTGGTGAACCCCCCCACCCACCCTCCTATATCCCCCCCCTATTTACCCCCTATATGTTCAAGGCACATCTAACGACCTACCTAGGTTCCATACATTATTCTTTACTCGGCTCTAACCTCTGGGCTGCTCTTAGCTCAACCCACCCCATTGATAGAAAGCGGATAGTCTCGGCCCTAGGATAGTATAAATGACGGGCACGGCATTGTTTGAATCCACAGGTTCCACATTCTTATAAATTTATTGTAGCTGCCTGACCTAGTGTGGAATGTTCTCTCATTCCACACTGTGGAGTTGACAGTTCCCAGCCAGTCTTCCAGGGTGGTAGGAGTTCTTGATTGCCAAGACTGTGCGATTAATTTTCTGGCTTGGAACAGGCATCTTGCTACCGCAACCGTCGTGTTCCTATCTCTTGGTTCATTAGTAACGTGCCCCAGCACACAAGTCCTAGGATCTATCTCTAGGTTGGTTTTAAACGTAGTGTTTATTTTCTTTACAATCTCGGGCCAGTATCTCACTAGTTTTGGACATCTCCAAAACATATGGATCAGATCTCCTGTTCCCCTGCATCTGGGGCACTCGTCATTGGTTCGACGACCAAACATAAAGAGCTTTTTTGGTGTGTGGTAGGACCTGTGCAATAGCATCAGATGGGAGGCCTTTTGTGAGGGAGAGACCGACACCTCCGATCCTAGTTCCAGAATCCTTTTCCACTGTATGTCCGTTATCTCCCCCACATCGGCCGCCCATCTGTCCCTACCCCCGAAAGAGCCTACATGCGTATTCATTTTCTTTATTAATTGAGTATATATCTCTGTGATTAACCCCTTGGAGGTCTCTGATTTGATTATTGTTTGTAATAGTGGGATCTTACACCATGTGGGGGGTTGGCTTCCAAACTGCTTGCTTAAGGCGTGTCTAATCTGTAAATAGCTATAGAATACACGGCTTGGTAGCCCGTATTCGTGCCTCAGTTCCTCAAAGGGTTTCAGGGAATTCCCCTCATATATCTGAGTCAGTCGACGAATCCCGTTCCTCTCCCACAGTTTGTTCCTGTCGACGGATAATAGTTCCTGCAGGTTCTTGTTGTTCCAGATTGGTGAATATTCTGAAAATCCCTTGTACCCCATTATTCGCTTAGCTGTCTGCCAGACCCTGGTAATCATTTTAAGTATCGAAGTCTCTCCCTGAAATGAGTCTGCCTCCAATGCCTCAACCAGTGAGCTATGTGGGCTTCTCTGCAGAGCGATCTGGGCGCTCTTACTTCCCCCCCGTCAATGGCGCATCCCCCAAGTTGCTGTAACTGTGCTGCCAGGAAGTAGGTAAACGGGTGGGGAACCCCCAGTCCCCCCTCCGTGGCGGGGCACTGTAACTTTTGTAGGCTTATCCTGGCCTGTCCTTTTTTCCAGATTAATTCCCTAAAAAGGGATTGGATTCTTTGGAACCACTTCTCCCCAATCCATACTGGGGAGTTGTGGAGCAAGTATAGTAACTGGGGCAGCCATACCATCTTGATCAGGTTAACCCGGCCCGCCATAGATAGGGGGAGTCTACACCAGATGTCGCATTTTTTTTAAAGTTTTGATAGGAGGGGGACCAGGTTGTCTTCGATAAACGTACCAGGGTCCTTGGACAGCACGACACCCAGGTACTTCATTTTCCCCGTAACTCTCAGTTGGGGTAAACTCATTGAGATAGAATTGGCCAATGAATTGACCGGCAGGAGCGATGATTTCTCCCAATTGATGGTCAGCCCTGAGAATTTTCCAAAGTCCTCCACTAGGTGCATTACTTTCTCCAGCGAGGAGGACATATCCCCAAGGAAGAATAGGACATCGTCCGCAAAAAGCGCTATTCTCTCTTCCTCGCCTTTTCTATGGAAACCCTGTAGTTCAGGTGATGATCTCACCACTCCCGCCAGTGGCTCCATAGCTAAGACGAACAACAACGGGGATAGGGGACAACCCTGTCTTGTCCCTCTTTCGAGGGGGAAGCTTTCCGAGTAGTCATTGTTTATTTTGAGTCTTGCCCTTGGATGATTGTAAAGAATTTTTAACCAGTTGATGAATACGGGGCCGAATCCAAACTTCTCCAGCACCCACCAAAGATATTCCCACTCCAGGCTATCAAAGGCCTTGGTGGTGTCCAAAGACAGTATGGCTCTAGGCCCCGCGTTCTCCGTTGGAACCTGGAGATTCAGGTATGCCCTTCTGATGTTGGTGCTGGTAGACCGACCGGAAATAAATCCCGATTGATCTGGGTGCACGAGTTTTGCGATACACTTATTTAATCTGGACGCTAGCACCTTTGCTACGATCTTGGCGTCCGAGCACAGTAGTGATATTGGTCTATATGAGGTGACTTCCAGTTGGTCTCTTCCCTCTTTTGGTATCACCACTATGTCAGCCTCCAACATTGATGAGGGTAGCCTCCCATCCTTAGTCGCCTGTTCCAGTACTTTTAGCAGCTCCGGAAGTAGGACCTCCCCATACTTTCTGTAAATCTCCAATGGCAGACCATCCGGGCCAGGGGATTTCTGGCCTGACAGCTCTTCAACAGCCTTTTGCAACTCCTCCAGGGTCAGGGGAGACTCCATCTCACTCCTGTCCCCTTCCGAAAGCACGGGCAGATCCACCCCCTCCACAAACCCATCCATATCACGCCGGTCCGACCTCCGGCGCGACCTGTACAGGTCCCTATAGAACATGGTAAAGGTCTCTAGGACCTTGGCGGGGTCAGAAGTAATCTCACCAGCCGGTGTCCTAATTGAGAGAATGGCCGATGGGGATAGGTTAGACTTAGTTATAAGTGCCAGCATCCGACCTACTTTCTCCCCTTCGCCATAGTAATTTTGCTTTTGGAACAGTCTTTTATTTTCTGCTCTTCTATTAATTAATTCCCCGTATTCTTGTTGTTTACTGAGCCAGACCTCCTGCTTTGCGGGGGTTGGGTCCGCCACATATTGGGCTTCTGACTCCATAGTCTCCCTACTAGCCCTCACCTCCCGTTCCCTTGATTTTTTCTTTACTATGACAACCTGTTGGTGTAATAGTTCCCTAAGGAACGCTTTTAAAGTGTCCCACACTACCCTCGCAGGGGCTGTGCCTACGTTGAACGTTACAAACTCTTTTAGTTTGGAAATAACTTCTACTGGGCTACTTATTAAATCCAACCATAGTGGTTTTATTGTCCACCTTTTCCGGCTAGATCTAGCATTTAAATTCAGAGTCAGGATCAGGGGGGAGTGGTCTGAGATACCCCTCGGCTTATACTCTATGTCCCCTATTATTTGCAAAGCTTCACTGTTACCTACTGCCATGTCTATTCGTGAGAGAGTGGAGTGTGATCCCGAATAACAAGAGTACTGTCGGATTTTTGGATTATGGGATCTCCACAGGTCGCACCACCCAACTTCTACCAGAAGTTGGCCTAGGCGGCCTTCCGATAACCTTTCCGCCCGGTTTATAGGCGGAAAACGGTCCATTTTATTATCCAAAACTGCATTAAAATCCCCCACCAAAATTATCGGTACATCTAGCTTGCTCTCCACAAATTCCAGCAGCTCCAAAATGATCTCTGTTTTAAACGGGGGAGGGATATAAATATTTGCTATTACCAGAGGCTTGTTTTCCACAACGCAACTCAAAAAGACATAGCGACCCAACGCGTCGATTCTGGCTTCCCTGCAGGAAAATGGGATACCTCTCCCCACCAATATGCTCACCCCTCTTGAATATGAGGTATGAACTGAATGATACTGTACTTGAAATTTATGGTTCCGAACATGTAGTTTGGTATCATTAGTGAGGTGAGTTTCCTGCAGGCAAGCCAGTCCAACGCCATGAGCTTCCATTGCTGCGAAAACTGCTGCCCTTTTAACTGGGTCACCCATACCCCTGATGTTCCAAGAGCCTATCTTTAGCATTTTAAGAAATGTTTTGATAGAGAGGGCAAGAGCGCATCAAAGAGAGAAGGAAAGAAAGAGACGAGGAAAAAAAAAAAGAAAAAAAAGCCAAAGAAAGAAAAAAGAAAAAGTGTCCAAAAAGGAGAGGGCGTTTCATTTGTGTGCTAGTAAATGCCAAATTATTCGTGAGCACTGTGGTTGTGTTAAAAAAAGACAAAGAATAAGAAATAAGTAAATTGGGGACGGGCGGAGGGCCCCCGCGTCCGGGGGCTCCCCCCCCCCCGTATTTCCTAGCTGCAAGTGCAAACTCCACGTGCTGATCTACTTTACATTTATTATTACAAGCCCACCCTTCGTGACTATGTGTACCTTGTATTTACCCCATTGCCTAACCCTATGTCTCGCTGTAGACCCCCCTCCCCCCCCCACCCTCAGCTTTGTGCATCCCCCTTGTTACCACCCTTGTTTGTGACCCCCCCCCTCTGCCTAGTTAGGCTAGCCCTAGGGGCTGTGCTTGTGACCTTATTCCCCCCTCCCAGCCATACAGAGAATACCTCCCCATGCTTGTGCTGAAAAAATATATCGTGACTCGCTACCACACTCTTACCCCACTCCCCCCCTCCCTCCACCCTCTTCCAAAACCCCGAGACAACATTTAGAGCATACAGAACTAGTGAAATCACATCCTTCCTCCGTGCTTCCATCTCACATCCCCCCCCCTTCCCCCCTCCCGCGTCCCCCGTGTCCATTACTGGTTGCTATAAAAAAAGAAGCGAAAAAGGACAACAAAAAAAAAAAAAACAAAGAGAAAAAAAAAAGTCACATTGTCCTCTTTTCCTATCCAGGTTTGGCCTTGTTTGATCCCTAGCTCTGCAGGTCCGCTTTATTGTCATCTAGCCACTTTGTTGCCCCCGCTATAGTGTCAAAAAAGTGGGTAGACCCCAAGGCAGTGATGCGCAATCGTGCAGGGTACAGAAGAGCGTATTCTAGATTGTAGGACCGCAGGCTGCGCTTAATGTCCCTGAATTCAGCCCTCCGTTTCTGTAGGTCTGGGGAATAGTCAGGAAAAAGTAAGATCTTGACTCCATTGTATAGAATATCCCCCAGCTCTCTAGCCCTACGCATCAATGCTACCTTGTCTCTGTAATTGAAGAGCTTCATTATTATTGGCCTAGGGTGTCCTCCAGGTGCTGGGGCCCTAGTTGGGACTCTGTGAGCTCTTTCAATAGCGAAGAGGTGGGAGAAGGTTTCCATCCCAAACACTCCCTTAAGCCACTTCTCCAGGAACTCCTCAGGGTGGGGACCCTCGCACCGCTCCTACCATCCTCACATTGTTCCTGCGAGACCTATTCTCCATTTCCTCTATTTTGCCTTTATGCAAGCCCATCTGCAATTTTAATGATTTGAGCTCTTGCTTCAATGGGATTAGTTCGTCCTCAGCCTGACTAACTCTCTCCTCCAATGCAGTTGTTCTAACAATAGTCCTTTGCAATTCTTGGTTTAGCGTAGTTATCTCTTCTTTTAATCCCATCAGCTGGTCGCACAGGTCACTTAAGGAGGCTTTACAAGAATTCACAGCACATAGGACATCTTTTAGTGTGGGTTCGGCTTCTAATGGGGCGTCATGCGCCGCAATCTTGCTAGCTGCTGATCCCGCGGACTCGCCGGCAGATCTATTGCTGCTCACCGTTTTTGTTGTGTATGATGCCGCTGGCCCTTTTCCTAGACTCCTCCTATCCCCTAAACCCCCTGCATGCAGCCCATCCTGCTGCTGCTGGGTGTTTTTGGATGGGGATGAGGTAGGGAGATGCGAAAATTCTTCCAGTTTAGCCGCGGCGGCAGCTGCTGCCTGACTCGCCTTTTCCTTTGATGTGCGGGTCGTTTGGGAGCTGGCGCTGTCCTGCTGTTGCAGTTCCTCTCCCTTTTTCCTGATCATGGCTTATTAGGTAAGTCAAGGGAGTGTGTGAAAGGATTGAACCGCTCGCGGAGTTGATGCTTTCCCTGTTTGCGGGTACTACTTAGGTGATTATCCACTTTTAAGACTAGGCGGTGTTTCAGCTCAATTCAATTAGTGTAATATGGCGAGGGGTTAGCGTCTCTCTTTTTAACGCGACCCTTCGCTAGCCACCAGGGGGTGTCCTCTCCTCTAACAGGCACAGATCACAATGTATCAGAGTGTCAGATAACCCAAGCCTGCCTAAATGCCAAATTAATCGTTGAGTGACAGTGTGTCAAGCTGCCTGGGCCCACCTGAACCACCCCCTCCCCCTGTCCGTAGTAGAAAACTGGAAAACTAAGCCTTAAAGAAAAATGGGAAGAAACAGTCCACCCCTGGTGTAGCTGCAAAGGATGGTACCTTGATACTGCCAAATACCTGGGCAGCGCAGGGACACCTCTGGGGGTTAATCCCCTCGCCGGTGGTGCACGCCGTCCACGCTGCTTCTCCCCGCCGACACCGAGGCCGTTGCCCGGGCAACTGTCACAAGCAGGCAGCCTGAGCTCCTCCACACCGTTTCATAAGCTCCGCTCTATATACTTTCCCGAGCGGCTATGTCACTACGCCGCCGGGAGGGCAGAACTAGGGGAGCCAGGCAGCCAAGAGAGCACCGAGGTCTGCAGGGTGAGGGAGGCTCCGACAGTCGGGCCGGGACGCTGGCTGAATCCAGTGGTCACGGAGGCATCGGGCTGGGGGAGGCTCGCTCGCTCTCACTCTAACATCCGGTCACGCCCCCAGTCCACGTCTGATTCGAAAGAGTTCCCAACAATTATATTTAAAGGTCTTATTTTCTGTGAAGTAATGAATATGGACCAGAGTAGTCCTTGTAGGTGATATGGGTGGATTGATTATTCTTTGAATAGAAGCCAAGGGATTTGTGAGGTTGGGGTATACCATTGTGCTAGCTGTGTGAATCTAGCTGACAGGTAATATAGCCATAAGTTTCGGATATTTAGGCCTCCTTTTAATTGGGGCCTAAACATTAAGGAGTAGCTAAACCTAGGTTTTTTTGTTATGCCAAATAAATTTGTTCATATCTCTTTGGAGAGAATCTAAAGTTTTTTTTAGGCAGTGTAAGAGGAAGGGCTCTGAAAAAAAATAATAGTTAAGGTAGTATAACTATTTTCGTAGCCACTATTCTTCCCGAGAATTATATTTGGTAAGATGACCATCGTTTAATTAAGTTTTTAATGTTGTTAAATATAGGTGGATAGTTTGCATGGAAAAGGGTTTTGTATGAGGGGGTAACATGGATACCTAGGTATCTAAATGAGTCAAAGCGCCAATTGAATGGGAATGTGTCTTTGAGTGATGATATCAAGAATGGTGGGATACTGATGAGTGGGATGAGTAGGGTGGAGCAATTAGACAGATTTACACTTAGGCCAGATAAGTCATGAGAAATACAATATGTACTAAAGCGCTGATATTGAGTAATGTGAAACAAAATTGTTGACTAAAACTATAAAGAATCCAATTAGTGACTGGGAGAAATCCAAATAATAAAAGCTGCAAGCTAAAAAGTGTTCAGACACCAATATGAAGTGACAATTAAATTAAATAATGTGTTGCGCTAATATTAACCTTCCAGTAAAACTAACAGCCAGTGCACAGTGTAGTGAATAGATCAATCCGTAGTTCGTAAAGAAATAAAAATAAATAAATAAATATCAAATACAAATAAAGATATGAACGTGAACAGGTCAGCAAAAACTATAGCCACTAAATTATAATAATATACTCCACAAAGTAAATCAACCACAGGTTATCCCCTATATTTATGGGTGAATGTAATTGCTATATGTGTTGTCTAATGTTTATACTATTCCTCCTTATATTTGGATTCTCACTTAGCGCTGTGTTGATAGCCATTCTCACTTGTGGGAAAATATGCATTGCACTGGTGTATACTCTAGAGCAAAGTTCCAAAGAAAATCTGTTCACAAATTTACAGTTGCCGTATATTATGAATGGCTTCCTGCTGAGTAATCCTCAAATACCACGTATACATAAAATAAATATACAGAGAAGAGACATCATTGCACAATGAACAATTGCTACAGGGTAAAAGCACCTCACTAGGTACACTCACATATGCCTGGAAAGTTACTGCCTGGATGAAAAAACAATCAGCCACTTGGGGCGCGGTGGATCCTCTCACCGCTTGCAATGATACTACTGACCAGCCTCAATGCTTGACTACACTGACTCCTCCTACGCGTTGCGTCACCTGACACGTGACTTTTTCAAGGTTAGTCATGTGACGCTCGAGTCTCTATTATATATTGGTGCTAGCGTAAGCATTGCTATAGAGACAGCGGTATGTCATCGAGTCATCATTTTGTTTTTTCACCAAGCCGTCACTGGACATCTAAACTTTATTAAGCACTACATTTAAGTTTAAAACCTGATCATTATACACTTCTACATGATAATATACATAAAGGATAAAACATAAAAGATAAAATATAAAACAATCAATATCTGATCCACATCCTCCCTCTAGTGGTGGTTACTATATATAACATTCTAGAAATACTTCACTGTTTTAATGGTTAGATAAACATAAGGTTACGGTACGTTCTTACTCTAGGTCAATAACAATAGCCACTAGTGCCATTATCAAGAAACCCAGGATTCCATAAAAAATCATACAAATAAAGGTGATTAAATGACATCAACCAAATTTAGACAAAGAATCAGATTTGAAATTCTTAAATTTACAGAATATAAATGTATTGTAAGATGAATACCTCATCTAATGGTGATCCATAAACTCATTCCAATATCAATTGATTGATAGTTAGGCCTTCATTGACCCATCACACAATATAACTAAGTAAAGCAAGAAAAAACCTACTGGTGACTGTCACTACTACACTATTGTTTCAAAATGATCTATCCAGATCAACACGGATTAAAAATTAATGACTTAGTTTCCTATATACTCTAGGAAATTATATAGTATTAAAAGATACTGAGCAATAAAAATATAAAATTAATTAAAATAATAAAATCAGGATATTATTATCCAAAGATAGAAAACAGAGAGCTTTAAAAATTTGCAAGGGATATAATAAAAACTAGTAATCTGATATGAAACAATTTAAATCAAATTCAATATTCAACCCCCTGGGCGCAAGTGTACAAAAAATCTCAAAAATCCATCTGGATTCTCGTTTGCTTAATTCTCTGATTTTACTGGATCCTCTCCAATATGGTATGTATTTATCAATAGCCCAAAATTTTAGGCCTGTGGGATCTTTATTGTGGTACCTTGTGAAATGTTTAGAAACACTGTGCTTTGGGAAACCATTCCTGATGTTCAATATATGTTCTCTAATGCGTTTCCATAATGGTCGTTTTGTTCTCCCAACATACTGTAGGGAGCATGCACATTGTAGTACATATACCACTCCCTCAGTTCTACAGGAAATACATTTTTTAATATCATATTCCTTCTTGGCACTTGTGGAACTGAATTTTTTACACTTTTGTCCATTGAGATTGGTATTTTTAGGGGGCGAAGCCGGCGGCTGGAACTGATGGAGCAGTGAGGGTAGAGCTCCGACACACCAGGTGCTTCCAAGCTACTTACAGCGTCTAGAAATTAGCAGAAAACGACCATACGAACGTCGGAATTAGAGAGGAACTGATCCGCACTAATGGCTAAACGGAAGGAGAGAGAGGGACCTAGAAAGCTGACCGACTTTTACACAACGGTAAGACTGTCACAAGATGGCACCGGCGCAACATCTCCTCACAGCAGCACAGCCTGCTATAAAGACAATGAGCTCCCTGACATGCACACTGCAAATATATCCCCACATTCAGCCTCAAACAGCCCCATTAAGCAGAAGAGGAGGCTAAACACCCCAGATGATACTGATAGGCAGGATAATGAGGAAACTAACATGGAGCACACCAATGAGTATAACCAGAAGCTAGGTACTATCCCCACCTCAGGCCTGCCTATGACAGACATCACTATGAAGGAGATGATTCTCACCCCGAGGGGAGCTATACAGCAAGACATCACTAATGTCCTGCGCTTCACACGCAAAGAAATGACAGCACTGGGTGACAGACTTGACAATGTGGGGACTAAAATGGATGACTTCTCTGCAGCCCATAATGAGCTTGTAGATGCGCATGTGGATGTGGAGGATGAACTTAAAGCCCTTAGACTAAAGGTCGCCGACCTCGAGGACCGCTCACAAAGAAATAACGTGAAATTTAGGGGGATCCCCGAATCCATGAAGCCAGCTGATCTGAGCCTATTCCTCCAACAATTAATGATGAAAACACTCCCATCCCTTACACCTACAGATGTCATCATTGCTAGAGCCCACATGCTGCACAAACCACCACACCTCCCGGAGAAAGTTCCTAGAGATGTCATTGCTAGGATTCATTTTTTCCATATTAAGGACCAACTCATGCGGTTCTCAAGGCAAAACAACACTCTCCCAGTTCCATATGCGGGGATCACCCTATACGGTGACCTCTCACAAGCCACCATGTCGGCCAGGAACAACCTAATCCCGATCACTAAAACGTTGCGGAACCACAAGATCCTATATCGATGGGGCTTCCCAGCCAAACTCCTAATTCAAAGAGGCAACAAATCTTATGCCATTTCATCCTTAGAAAAGGGCCTGGAGCTGCTGCGCAAGTGGGCAATTATTCCTACTGAAAATAACCCAGAAGACATGGGCCCTGCGGCCTCCAGAGCAGGCCATTATAATAACCGCGGCTCCAGAGGAAGACACAAATGATGACCACTTCTCACCACTAACATGCAATGAGATCTACCTGCCACATTTATGGGAAGCCTGCCCCGCAGTTCCACTCTACCTTCCATGCTTCATTGAAGCTAATGCAAGTAGCACCTGATGTATGGCTGTACCGGAAGATAAATATATGACTTTACCCTACTTTGATTTCTGGGATAATCCCAAATTCACCCACTTAATGTTGACTGTTCTATTGTTCTCTCTACCAGTTATCAGAGTTAATTTACCTATACCTCCATTTTACTGGAGCTTTCACCTCGCAAGTATGCCAAGCAGTCAATCCCTTTCCACTGTACTGGATGCTCTAACCCTCTTAATACAAATACCAAATTGCACCACTGGATGGCTTCAAAGCACTACAAAAGAAATTCATGTCTCTTAGATTAATGTCTCTCAATACTAGAGGACTCAACAGCCCATTTAAATGCAGAATGATGTGGAAAACAGCCCTGCAGAAAAACTGTGACATTCTTTGTGTGCAGGAAACACATTTCTCAGAACTGAACTCTCCAAACTGCACCCACATCAGATTCAAATAACTCTTGCAAACGTAATGGTGTATTAGTAGCTATTAAAGACTCTGTCACGTTCAAACTGCTAGAGCAATACTCTGATGACCTTGGTAGGTATATTATCTTGGTTGCTGAAATCAACAACCACATGTATACGTTGGTAAATGTATATGCTCCCACAAAAGACCAGTGAGATTCTTACGTAAAATCTTACAAAAGGCTAAAGGTTTGAGGAAAGGCAATTTATTGATATTTGGGGATTTCAATGTAATTTTGAATGATGAAATGGACTCCTCCTCTGTGGGGAGGAGGTGCAGACCATCCTTGGGCCATTATTGTCTATCAGAGGAACTATACGTTCCGTGTCGATGCCTCCACACCACAGAGAGGGACTTCACATACTTCTCACCACTACATAAAACTTACTCTAGAATCGATTTCTTTCTCACGGATAAATTCACCCTACAAAGTGTGGTCAAAGTGGATATCCATAATATCACATGGTCTGACCATGCCCCAATTACGATAGACATTATGGATACCCGCAAAACCAACATTACACCCCTATGGCGTAACAACACCTACCTTCTTTCTCTACCCAACATTAGGGAGGAAATACAAAAGAAACTAGAGGAATATTTTACATTAAATGAAAACCGGGGTACTCACCCTAGCACAGTATGGTGTGCACACAAGGTCTTCTCCAGGGGGGTACTTATCCACATAGCTGCTAGGGAAAAAAGGAAAAAAATGCGGCATATAGAACAACTACACAAACGCATTTCGGACCTAGAGACTAAACACAAACAATGACCTGATCACTCTCTACTCCTCTAACTAAACAAATGCAGTGAGGAACTAAAACTAACATTAAAAAATGATTATGACTTATACTTTAAAAGGCTTAAACTCTCATATTACTCTCAGGGTAATAAAGCGAGCAAACTTTTAGCTTCACAACTTAAAAAACACCAAGCTCGGGCAAATATCTCGGAGATTAAACACCACAAGAACAATAGCTTATATACTAACCCCAAAGATATAGCTAACGCTTTCAAAGACTACTACAAATCCCTAAATAACCTTAATCAAGATGTGAACACATACCAACCCACAGATACAGACATCACAGATTTTATCCAAAGAATTAATCTTCCCACGATAGATGAGAGCACACTACATACATTAAACAGGCCGTTTACTGAAACTGAAATCGAAGATGTGATCAAAAGTCTAGCAAAAAATAAATCCCCCGGATCAGATGGGTTCTCAGCGGAGTATTATCAAGCATTTTCCCCCCTTTTGATTCCCAGATTAGTGGAGGTTTTTAATAACGCAGCAAAAATAGGTAGTTTCCCGATTGAAATGCTACAGGCCATAATAGTGACTATACCTAAACCAGGAAAAGACCCCTCCCATCCCCAAAACTTTAGACCCATCTCCCTATGAAATTTGGATCTCAAAATATATGCCAAAGCAATCCCCAATAGACTAATGGAAGTCACCCCTACCCTCGTAGGACTGGATCAGGTGGGATTTGTCAGAGGAAGACAGGCCCCTGATAGTACAATAAGAATGATAAATCTAATAAGACATGCAGAAATAACGCAAACACCCAGTATATTTGTAGCATTAGATGCAGAAAAAGCGTTTGATAGGGTGCACTGGAAATACCTATCATAAACACTCACTAAATTTGGACTAAAAGGATTTGTTCACACGGCTATAATGTCCCTATATTCTAACCCCACAGCTAAAGTATATACCTCAGGCATGTTATCTGATCCCTTCACCCTAACTAACGGTACACGTCAAGGATGCCCACTATCCCCAATTGTATTTTCTTTAGCCATCGAACCACTAGCGGAACTCATAAGGACCAATACTGACATCCACGGTCTTACAGTTGGACAGAAGGACCACAAAATCGTACTTTTGCCGACGATGTTATACTAACACTATCGAATCCTAAATCTTCCCTACACATAATTAAAAAAATACTACATGACTTCGGGAAAATAACTTACCACAAAATTAACACCACTAAATGCTGCGCTCTCCCTTTAAACCTCTCCACGCAAAATCTATCTATGCTTCAGGAGCTATTCCCCTGCACCTGGGATTCACCCTCCATCACATACCTGGGTATACAACTGACCCATCCTACCTCTAATTTGTACACCACCAACTATCTACCCCTGCTATTACAAATACAGAAAGAATTTGTCCAACTATCCAAAATTCACTTAACATGGGTGGGACGCATAGCAGCTTACCAAATGCAAATACTCCCCAAGTTACTCTACCTCTTCAGAACTATCCCAATCCCCATCCCAAACAAATTCTTCAAGAATTTAGCCTCAAGCCTGAACAAGTTTATCTGGCAAAACAAAAAACCCAGAGTAGCTCTATCAACTCTTTATAAACATAAGAAAATAGGAGGTGGAGATCTACCCAACGCCCAAGGTTATTATCAAGCGTCTTTGCTGGACCAAGCGAAATACTGGTTCTCTTGCCAGGAGGACAATCTATGGCCTCACATTGAACATGAGATAACACCGGGACATGACCTGACGGCACTGTTAATGGCCTCTACTATCCATCACAAACCCTTTACTCCACCATACCCTACCATACAAGCAACACTAACAGCCTGGTCATTACTGATTAGAAATCAATTCCCTAATGAAATACTCTTTAAGCTTAATATACCCCTAACAACCTATGAATATCTTATACACAATTTTTCCACACATCACTGGAAACAAAAAGGTATCCACTTCTCTACGGACGATATAGTGAACCCAACTGCCCTAGATATCCTTAGGATTCAATAAATTGACCACTACACAAAAAAAAACCCACTCCAGAATATGAAAATCCCACTTTCCATTTGGAATTTTCTACAGAACTAACACAAACCCAGTACTAAAGGCATATCATTGTGCTATAAATATTGTAACTTCCATACCTCCCTCGTTAAACTTCCAATGATGGATAAATGGGAAACAGAACTGCAAGTGTCTTTCACTTTACCACAGTGGCTACTAACAATTAAGAACAATTGCACCTCTTCAACATGTGTTGACCACTGGGACTTAAAATGCTACACAGGTGGTATTTGACTCCCATGCGTCTCCATACTATAGACCCCACACTATCACCACTATGTTGGAGAGAATGCCATCACAAGGGCAACCTCCTACATGTCATGTGGCATTGTAAAGCCCTACACACCTTCTGGAAGGATGTATTCTCCCTATTATCAAAAACCTCAGACACTATATGTACACCCTCTCCAGCACTAGCTTTACTAAGCCTAGGGATAAAATCCTTTCCCACCCTACACAGAAAAGTGATGGTACACATTCTGTTTGCAGCACGCATAACTATAGCGAAAAAATGGAAGTCATCTACTCCTCCCAACATTAGCGAAGTTATTTGCAGAGTGAAATCACAAAGCCTTATGGAAAAAATGTTAGCGCATAAGGAAGGCAGACTGCATACCTATCATAAGTATTGGGACAGTTGGTTAAATATCCAAGATAACCTCTAGTATTGAGCTTGATGATACTTACAACACTCAGTTATTAAAAAGTACAATGCATCTAGGGTGCTATAGCTGTAACAATGCAAAGGGATTAATGACTTTGGCTATAAATATGAAGAATTACTATGTTTAATATTAAGATTTAGTATAAGCAATTTGATTTTCAGCTAGTACATACTTAGAATTGTTAGAGTTAGTGTTACTTGGTTTCGGAACTACGATATTGATTATACTACATGATCTATTTAGAGTGACTACCTTCCGGGTCATAAATGCAGTTCCTGAAAGGGAAACTGGTAAGCCTGCTCACAATATGCTCCCAAAAGGGGTGACAGGCTTCTTCCTCAATTTACGAAGACTCAACCTGTCTCATTGGGAACCCTGACATATCTTATGGTCTCAACTGTTAATGTAACGAACCAAGGATTCGCAGCCTACTTTTACTCTTTGCTCCATGTAATCTGTATTCTTTTCTTTTCTATACTACTTTGTATACAACTATTCTGTATGTCTTGTATACCATGAAAATGTAATAAAAAATTTCAAAGTTAAAAAAAAAAAGATTGGTATTTTTACATGCAAAACATCTTTTGCAGGGGTAGAAACCTTTGCCCTGAAAAAAGTTAGACTTGTTGATTTCTTTGGGGGGTCAGGGAGATTTTTTTTCTTGTCAAAAGAAGTTTATTGAGTATACAATGTTATAAAGATACATAAAGTAAGTTTACAAGGATCTATAAAGTAAGCTCATTGTTTTACAGTAGGGTTTATATAGGTAAATATCATGAAATTTCAAATATTAAACATTGGGTTCACGTAAACCTAAATTAAAGATATATATCATTTCCTTAGTTACTTTTGTAGGTATTTAAATGATTTATACCTACTATACATATTGTTTACAAGTAGAGTGTATATAGGTCAAAAAAATTCTGATAATGAGCTTTAATCGTAAGGTGGAGAAAAGGAAAGAGAAAGAAGAAAAAGGGTTGAAAGGTAGAGGTATGGTCCACAAGGTTGTCCCGCTCGTCAGTTTATTATTCTTTTTAGTTCTCTTTGAAGCCTAATGCCCCGTACACACGATCGGACTTTGTTCGGACATTCCGACAACAAAATCCTAGGATTTTTTCGACGGATGTTGGCTCAAACTTGTCTTGCATACACACGGTCACACAAAGTTGTCGGAAAATCCGATCGTTTTAAACGCGGTGACGTAAAACATGTACGTCGGGACTATAAACGGGGCAGTGGCCAATAGCTTTCATCTCTTTATTTATTCTGAGCATGCGTGGCACTTTGTCCGTCGGATTTGTGTACACACGATCGGAATTTCCGACAACGGATTTTGTTGTCAGAAAATTTTATCTCCTGCTCTCCAACTTTGTGTGTCGGAAAATCCGATGGAAAATGTCCGATGGAGCCCACACACGGTCGGAATTTCCGACAACACGCTCCGATCGGACATTTTCCATCGGAAAATCCGACCGTGTGTACGGGGCATTAGAATGGGTGTCTCTGTAAGTCATTTAATCTGTTACCATGGCAACAGGACAGAGTCATTGAAGTTTGACAGGAACTGTTGTTTTATCCAAGGATGCCAAAGTTTTTCAAATTTTGGAATTTGATTTTGATCGATGGCTACCATCTTAGCATGGGACATTGTATTATTCATTCTGTGAATTGTTTCTGCTAGTACCAATGTAGGAGATTTCCATGCCTTAGCCACTGTTTGTTTTGCAGCCGTTATTAGTTGGATCATAAGTTTGAATTGAGAGAGTGTTAACCATTCCGGTTTTAGATTAAGTAAAGTTAAATATGGATCTGGTTGTATTATTTTTTTAAATATTTTAGATGCAATCACGAAGACTTCCTTCCAGAAGGTTTGGATTACTGGGCACGTCCACCATATGTGTAAATATGTGCCTATTTCTGGGCATCCTCGAAAACAAAGAGCTGAGGTATTAGGTGAATATTTTGCCACTCTAGCAGGTACAAGGTACCAGCGAGTTAGGACTTTATAATTTGTCTCCAGTGCTAAGATGTTGGGTGAAGATGACTTAGATGTGAGCCGTATGTTAGACCAGTCCGTGTCTTCTAAAGTTCGTCCCAGGTCCTCCTCCCACCTCTGAACGTAAGAGGGTCTATTAAGATTTGCTACTCCATATAATTGATTATAAAGTGATGAAATTGTACCTTTAGCAAATGGATCTTTTGTACAGATTGATTCAAAAATGGATAATTGGGATAATGGTGTATCCCCCTATAGGAATGGTGTATAGAAATGTTTGATTTGGAGATATCTAAATATCTCAGAGTTTGGTAGATCATATTTTTCTTTAAGCGATGGGAATGAAAGGAATGATTTAGATGCTATGAAGTCATTTAGTGTCTGAATGCCTGATGTTGTCCAAGCTTTAAAAGAATTTGGGTAGATCCATGCCGGATAAAAGGCCGGATTTCTGATAAAAGAAAGGAGAGGATTGTGTGGAGATTGTAACTGATATTTGGTTTTTAGTTTATCCCAGAGAGATAAGAAGTGTTTAGTTATGGGATTATGAATTTTAAAGCGGTCTTTAGGATCAAGCCATAATAAATTTGATATTAATAGAGGGTCATTTTCTGAAGCCTCTATAAATACCCATAATGGGATTTCCTGTTTTGCATGGTATTTGGACAGACTGGCCAAATGTGCTGCTCTGTAGTACTTAGTAAAATTAGGGTATCCCAGGCCTCCTTTATTTTTGGGAAGATGTAGTGTGTGTATAGGTATACGTGGTTTAGAAGAGCCCCATATAAACGAAGTTGCTCTTTTTTGTACTATTCTCAAAAAATAGGAAGGAATTGGAATAGGGAGGACTCTGAATAGATAAAGCAATTTGGGTAGAATAGTCATTTTGATTGCATTAATCTTCCCTATCCAGGATAAAGGAAGTTGCGACCATTGTTTTATTAGATTTGTGATCTGTCTTAATACAGGAGGATAATTGGTTGAGAATAAGTCAGAATGAGATGCTGTTAAATGAATTCCAAGATATGGGATTGATTTTTCTGCCCATGTGAATGGGAGTGCAGCCCTAGCCGGGATCAATTCCATGTTTGTGAGTGAAATATTAAGCACTAGGCATTTCTTAGGATTAATCATAAGGCCGGATAGGGCTGCAAATCCATCAAGAGCTTGTATTAAGTTAGGACCAGAGACCTGTGGTGATGATAGAAAAAGTAATATATCGTCTGCAAATATACATAATTTGTGTGTAATACCTCCTACTTCAATGCCAGTTATAGTTTGGTTTGTTCTGATGTATTGGGCCATGGGTTCGAGTATAAGGGCAAATAATAAGGGAGATAATGGGCAACCCTGTCGGGTACCTCTTTCGATATTAAAGGCTTCAGATTTGTATCCAGCATATTTTATATAGGCTTTGGGTTTATTATATAATGCTTTGATCCATGTTAAAAAGTGGGGTCCAAAACCCCATTTTTGTAATGAATATTGCATATATTGCCAGGATACTGTGTCAAATGCCCTCTTAATATCGAGAGATATAAAACATAAAGGGATTTTCCGTTTTTTAGCAATATGTGCCAATAACACTGCCCTGCGTATATTATCGCCTGATCTCTATGTATTAATTTTCCTATAATGCTATTGAGGCGTTTTGCTATTATTTTTGCTAATAATTTAATATCGAGGTTTAACAGAGAGATAGGCCGATAATTCACACAGGAAGTATCATCAGAAAGGGGTTTTGGGATCATACAAACAATTGCCATTAGTGTTTCTTGCCGAAAAGAATGTCCATCTAGAAGTTTGTTAAAAGTTTCAGTGAGAATGGGAGAGAGTATTTCTGAGAATGTTTTATAGTATAAAGCCGAGTAGCCGTCTGGGCCTGGTCTTTTGTTAAGTTTTAGGTCTTTTATGGCGTTAGCAACTTCACCTATAGTTATAGGCTCATCCAAACTGCTTTTTTGATTCTGAGATAACTCAGGTAAGGTTATTTTTGAGAAGAAGGATTCAGCCTCTGTAGGATTAAATTCATTGTTTGTCTTGTATAAAGTTGCGAGATGTGAGTGAAATTTATGGACTATTTTAACTGGATTACAAGTGTAAACATTTTTTGATAATTTCAAACGTATTGGTTTGAAAGATTTGTTAGTTGAATTTAATGCCCGAGCCAAATATGTACCTGGTTTGTTTGTATTCATGTAGAAATTGTGTTTGGAGCGTTTGAGGGATTTATCAACTGACTCAGTGAGAAATAGATCGTATTCCAATCTAGATTTTTCCAGATGAGATTTTGTACTCTGAGATGGATTATCTTGAAATGATATGTAGGCTGCATTAAAATTGAGTTCTATTTTTTTTGCTAGATTTTTGCGTTCCCGTTTAAATAGTGCCATTTGTCTTTGTATTGTACCACGCAAGACAGGCTTGTGAGCTTCCCACAGTGTTATTGGGGAGATGTCTGTTGTATTATTAATTGATATGTATTCCTTTAAAGCTTGTTCAATGGCCATCTGATGTAGTGGGTGTTTGAGCATTATGTCCGGTAAGTACCACGTTGGGTCATGCGCTTTTGGTATGGCTGAGGCTATAGTAGTGTATACTGCATTATGGTCAGACCACGGAATCGGAATTATATCTGATGCAATAATTTCTGGTATCATTCCTATTGTTAGAAAAATATGATCTATTCTGGTGAAGGTTTGATGAGGGTGCGAGAAGTAAGTGAATTTCTTTTTCATTGGGTTACTTTCTCTCCACGAATCTACCAGATTGTATTTGGAAAGAAGTTGAGAAAAAGTTAATCTAGAGGTTATTTTGGATGGTGTAAAAGGTGATTTATCTAGAAATGGGAGGAGGACCTGGTTCGAATCCCCACACATTATCACTGTTCCTATTTTGTGTGTATTAATAACTTGTAATATATGTGAGAGGAATGGTGTAGGTTGTTTGTTAGGAGCGTAGTAGGAAATCACCGTGATTGCTGTATCCATTATATAACCCATGAGTATCAGGTATCTACCTTCTGGGTCTTTAATTTCTGATGATAAGGTGAATGGTGTGGATCAATGAAATGCAATTAGAGTTCCCCTTTGCTTGGTACAGGCAGAAGCCGTGTAAATTTGTTGATAAAAAGGAGAAATATATTTTGGAGTAGAATCTTTGGTGAAGTGTGTTTCTTGGAGGCATACTATGTGAGCCTTCTTGTTATGGAAAGTACGGAAGGCTTTGGTCCTTTTTTGAGGGACATTTATTCCCTGAACATTCAGGGAAAGTATATTCAGTGGTGCCATGGCAATAGATAAAATAGTTTTGACTTACTTTTTGTTATGCAGATCTGACTGCGCAGATCAACCTGTGTGGACTGAAGAGATGAATAGATAGAAAAGAAACCAGTGAATTCTGGAGTAAAGAGTAAACAAAAAACATATGAGATTAAATGATACATTGTATAAATTATTTTTTGCAAGTAATCACAATTTACCCGTGAAAGAAAATAAATATCTCTCTCAGGGGAATAAGTGCCTTCGTCACACTCCCACATAATATGGTTGGGAGAATGAGGAGGGCTAATGGGGGTACACGGATCTTCCGCTTACAGGAGAGAAGTGCTATGTCAAAAGACATCAAAATGATGTTTCATTAATTGGAGTGCAGAATATAGTTTTTGTTGAAATTATTTATTCCAGGGTGGTTGTATATGGTTAGTCTTGCCCTAGGCTAAATAATTCAGTTAGAAAGGTACTGTTAATAACTTTGGTATTGATGAAGATAGTTTGAATTATTTTGGGATTTTCACCCTTTTAGAGTAAACAATTACATATTTTATTCATATGTAACTGTTTAGATATGTTAACTCATAAAATTGAGGTTGTATTGCTTCAGATTAGAATAAACAAAAACATAATTCTAGGAACTAGTTAGGTAATAATATATTTGTTTTAAGAAAAGAAAGAAAAAGCTTCCATTACTTCTGGGTTATTGAACATATTTGTCCTAAAAAGTAATAAATCTATTGTTATTACCTGATAATATATAACTGAACAAGAATTTCCTTATTTCACTTATATATTCTAAGGCTATATGAATCAGAAGTAATAAGAAATATAACTGGAATGTAACATGATCCCACACAGTGTGTGACTATCAGAATGCAGTTACATTCAGTTATAAATATAGGTTTTTTATAGAGAACCATCTCTTAGTATAATAAATGAAGAGATATCAGGAATTAGGATGTCAGTCCATTGAATCTTCTTGGTCCATGGATGATGTGGCATAACGGCCTCTTTTGTGAGAATGATGATTCCCATTTTGTTCTGAAATTTTCTGGGTGCTGCCTGAAGGTGAAGATGATGCCATTCTTCTGCGTGTGGGAGTGTTGCTGCTTGTGGGTTCTGTCAGATTTAATTTTAAAAGGGTTTGTTGTAGTTCATCTGCTGATCTGCTTCTGTAAATTGTACCTTGGTAGTTAAATCTGACTGAAAAGGGGAAGCCCCATTGATACATAATGTTGTGGCGTTGCAGTTCCATTAGTTGGGGTTTCATGGATTGTCTTTTAGTAATAGTAAGTTGGGATAGGTCAGCAAAAATTTGATAATTGTGTCCTTGAAAATTAAGTTCCTTTTTTTCTCTTGCAGCAATTAGTATTTGTTCTTTCGTTCTGTAATAATGAAATTTTGTGATTATATCACGTGGGGGTCCATCTTTCTTTTTGGCTGTGAGGGCTCTGTGTACTCTGTCCAGTTCTAAACGTTCAATAGGGATATCTGGCTTTAGTTCTTGTAATAGAGCAGTAATAGTAGATTGCAGGTCTGTCACAGTTTCAGGTATTCCCCTTATGCGCAAGTTTGAACGTCTGGCTCTATTTTCGTAATCTTTGAGCTTAGTTTGAAGTATTAAATTCTCTTTTTTTAATTGTTCCAATTCTGTTATATTTTCTTGGGTTGTAATTTCAATTTCATCCATTTTTATTTCTAAGGCTGCGGTGCGGTTTCCCAGCTCTCTTATTTCTTTGGTTAGGCTTTTTGTTATTTGGTCTGAGGTTTGTTTTAAAGCCTTATGAAGCATCTTTTCAAATTGTAATAATATTACTGGGGATGCTGAGGAGTCTTGTGGAGAAGTTTGTGAGAGGATTTGTTCTGTATCTGACTCAAATGGAGAGTCTTGCTGTGACATTTTCTGTCTGTGAGAGCGCCCTGATGCTGTATCTTGTGAGGTGACTGGAGCTGCTTCAGCTGCAGTGAGTGCCTGTGAGCTCTTTGTGAGGTGATTTTTATTTCTGCCACGGTTTCCTCCCAGTACCATATTTCCTGCCCAAACTTTCACAGTTTGTTCCCTGGGGCAAAAAGGTTCAAATGGATACCTTTTGAGCCTGCAGGCTCCGCTTTGTCCTTCTCTTCTCTCCTCAGCGGTGTGGAGCTCTAACAATGCATGTCTGCTCCACTAGGCTCAGCCTCCTGCCCCCGAGGGAGATTTTTTTCTACTAGATCTCTCAAAGTAGGTGCTCATCTATAGATAAAATGGGATTTTTCAGGTAAACTATTTTGGAGTATTCTGTCAGCTTTTAGAATGGACCAATATTTTTTGATGATTTTTTCCACCTGTTTGTGTTGAACACTATAATTCATTATTAGTGGAATCTCCATTTGTTGTTGCTGATTTTTATGTCTGTCTTGGTCTAATTCATCACGTGGCATTTGGTAAACTTCCTGTATTTTATTTTTGATAAATTCCTTATTTTAACCTTTTGCTAGGAATTTATCTCCTATCCACTTTGCTTGCTCCAGATATTCATTATTATCTGAACAGTTCCTTCCGAGCCTGATCATCTGGCTATTAGGGATGTTTATAAGCCAGGGTTCATGGTGGCAACTGTCCACCGGTATGTAACTGTTTCTTTCTACCGGTTTAAAGAAGGTCTTTGTACTGATAACGCTTTCCACAACCTTTATTTGTAAATCAAGAAATTTCACTTCCTTATCACTGATCTCATAAGTAAGTTTAATGTTTTTTTGGTTGTCATTTAGCCGGTCCAGAAATTGGGTGAGGCTCTCCCTGTCCCCTTCCCATATTATGATGCAATCATCAATGAACCTCCTGTATAATTTCATATTTGTGGATTTGTTAGAAAAAATAATTTGGTCCTCCCAATTTGCCATAAAGATATTGGCTACGCTGGGTGCATATTTGGCACCCATTCCTATGCCATTCAATTGCCTGTAGTATTCTCCATCATACCAAAAATAATTATGTTGCATCCCAAAAGCCAAACACCTCAAGAAAAAAATTTCCTTTGTTTGGAAACTAAGTTCCCAAATTTTTCCATGGCCCATTTTGTAGCTTGAATTGCATCATCATGGTCTATTATTGTGTATAGTGATGAGACATCTGCCATGGCTATCCAATATTTGTGTCTTGGCCTTAATTCAAGATTGCTCAGGATTTGGATCAAATGTTTCGTATCCCTCAAATATGCCTCAGTATTTGGCACCAAAGGTTGCAAATATTTATCCACGTATTCTCCCAGCCTTGCGTTTATGGATTGGATGCCATTAATTATAGGCCTTCCCGGCAGTTGTGTGTGGTTTTTGTGGATTTTTGGTACTGTATAAATAACGGGTACTTTACATGTATCAGGGACCAAATATTTTTCTTCTTTTTTAGTTAGGATGTTTTTTAAACTGCCTCTGAGTACCAAATCTGCCAATTCTTTTTTATATTCCTTTGTAGGGTTCCCCTTTAGTTTTATGTACGTATTTGTATCCTCCAGTTGGTTTAACAATTCTTTATGATAGTATTCTTTAGATAGTACAACTATTGCCCCCCCTTTATCGGCTGGTCTGATTAACAGATTAATTAATCTGTTTATTTTCTTCTAACTGTTTTATTCCTGTTTTTATGTTATGGGGTTCATTCATTTTTCTAATTTTTAGTTGGTCCAATTCCTGATTTACCATGCTCCCAAATACTTCAATATGTTCAGTATTATGGACTTGTGGATTAAACAGTGATTTATTCCGGAGATTACTATGCACGATCCTTCCTGAAGTTTCCATCCTAACAGTTTGATTTATGGAAGGTTTATTTAACATGTATTTTTTAATGTTAAGTTTTCTTATATACTTCTGTATATCTATATACATGTCAAATTTGTTTAAATTCAGTTTTGGGGCATATTTCAGTCCTTTATCCAATGTTATTAGCTCATTCCTAGTCAGTTCATATCCGCTTAAGTTGTACATTCCCTCACCTATTACTCTCGTTTTCTTTTGGGCCTTGAATCCTCCTCTGCATCCCCTTTTCCGTCTGGGCTTCTTGCTTTTACTGTTCGATCGTATCTCGGTGGTGTCCTCTCGCTCCTGCGGTGATCTAAAAAATGTCTCCAGTGTTCCTCATCTGTGTAATCTCTAAGGGCCTCATATCTGTTTTGAGTTTGGATCGGACTCCTCCTAAGATCATAATGTGGTTGGTCATATTGTCTTTGTTCTCCTTGTGGTTCATAATACTGGTGTTGATTTTGGTATTGGTAATCATCTCTTCTACCATTTCTATTGTTATTTTGGTACTGATGATTACCCTGGTATCCATAATTGCCCGAATTTTCATATTGGTTGTATGGTGGATTGTAGGGTTTCTTCCCCCCTCTATTTCCATTATTTTTCCAATAGGGTCTTCTTGGTGACTTATTCTTTTTCCTATTCCTCCACCAGGGTTTCGAGGTCCTTGGTTTGTTAACTTCCCTGTACATTCTCTCTTGACCATTTTCATTCTCCCTAAAATGTCTTGATGAGTTTGGAGATCTAGATCTTCTTTTCTGACTTCTTGCTCTTCTCTCAGGGGTCTTGAATCTATTTTCCCTTCTCGGGGTGACAATCCTTACCTCCCTTTCAGGGGATGAGGTGGTGGATCCTGTTTTCCCTTGTTTTAAGTTTAATTGCCAATTAAACACTTGCTCTGATTGATAGTCGGTAGTGTCCCTAAGGTATTTCCTTTTTTTTCCTCTGTTTCAATTCTAAATCTTTTTGTTCTAATACCTTATTTAAGGGTAGCAAATGAAGCTGATTCTTTATATGTTTCTAATATTATTTTGCACTCAGATATTTGTTGATTGATCCTGGCTAACTTTCCTTGTTTCCTTTTTAACACAAAATGTACTACTTCCAGTCCCTTCTCGTTAAAAAATTGATACCATTCCTCTATTGCCTCATAAATGATGGCCTAATAGATCAGGAGGCAATAGAGGAATGGTATCAATTTTTTAATGAGAAGGGACTGTAATAATGTCACTGGTCCCAAATAAGTGTCAAAAGTGTCCAATCTGTCTGCCGCAATGTCGCAGTCCTGCTAAAAATTGTTGATCAGAGACCAGAGACCCCACATCTCTCCGTAAAGAAGACCTATCATGCCCTATTCATATTACAAGGAATGTTTACAATAAAAGTGATACAAAAATAAATTAAGGGAAAGTGTAAAAATAAAAACAAATTAATTTTTTTTTTGCTACAAAATTACTTAGAACCCCAAACATTATATATATTTTATATATATATTTTCAGACACCCTAGAGAATAAAATGACGATTGTTGCAATACTTTATGTTACACCATATTTGCATTGCAGTCTTACAAACGGAATTTTTTTTTTAAAAATACACTTTTTTGAATTAAAAGGCACCTCTCCCATCGTCGATAAAAGATATTATAAAGCGGACCACCCGCCGTGACTAAAAATACCGGGTTTATGTCAGCTATCTGCTGCCATAACAACGGTATTTAACATCAAAGTAGCGATGTATATCCATAGTGGGCTGTCCAGTAGTGGCTAAAAAACATATAGAAAATGCTTGGGGGTTATCAGTAATTTTCTAGCAAAAAAAATTATGATTTTTATATGTAGGAGAGGGATGCCAGAATTGGCCCAGTATGGAAGCTGTTAAAGTATGTTTCTAAATCCAATTTTTAGGTTTAGTGGCTAAAGCATATAACCCCTTTAATTTTTGACTGCTGTACATTAGTGAGATTCCCCCTCACTTCCTGTTCTGATGACACACTTTTCACCAGACAGGAAGTTAGGGAAACTTTCTAATGTCAACACAGTGCTTATTAGAAATATTTGTTGTTAGTTGTCTCATTTTCTACTCCTAGTTGAAATGCATTCCAGAACTCTACTAGGGAGACTTTGCCTTACTTCCTATTTTTTTTTCAACAATAGTTTTTTATTGATTTTCAAAATTCACAAGTAAAGAAAATATAGTTACATTCCAATTTTTCTCAAATCAAATAACTTAACAGCACAGGTTTACATGTATGTTTTTCCAAGTGTGATTTAGAACGTTGAACATGAAAATAAAACAATGGTTTCAGTTCGACAGAAGGGTCTAGAACGTGTGTTTCTTTCATAGACAGATTCATCAGCAGAGTAATTGGTTTATATGAATGCTGCTGCTCGGGACCACCGAGTCCAGGGAAGCCACCCTGTTTGAGTTTTCCCCATCAATCCTTTAGTTGAGGTGAATAGCATTTCGTAGTTGTAGTGTAGATTAACCATGTCTAAAATGTTTTCTACAGTGGGTATTTGGTTATTTGGCTATTTCCAGAGTTTGGTTATACTCAGTCTGGCTACCAAAATGATATTGGTTACAACTTTCCTTTGTGGAGAGGGGATATTGTCGATTGTTAGGTTAAGCAATGCTAGAGCAGGAGTGGGGGGGTATATGGCTGAGTGTTATGTCTGATATAATGTTAAAGATCGTTCTCCAGTAGTTTTGTATGTGAGAGCATGACCAAAGGATGTGAAACAAATCACCTTTGTCCGCTTGGCATCTCCAACGGAGATTTGAAGCTTTGTTGTTTGAAAGATGCTAATTTAGTGGGTGTTAAATACCACCTTAATGATATTTTTTGTGTGAGTTCCCAAAGCGTGGAGCTATGAGTGGCTTTATAGATAGAGCTTAAGGCTGTCCGCCATTGGGTTTCATTGAAAGTGTGGTCTAAGTCTGCGTCCCAATGGAGGTGGGGTTTTGCTTTGATAAACCTTTTTTTTTGGTGAAAGGCGTTATAAAAAAGGGAGATACCCCATTTGTGGAGTGGGGTTAGTCAAGTATATCCACAGGTGATGAGGAAGTGTGTATTGTGTTGTGGTGAGCTGAGAGATGCAATGTTTAACTCGAGTGTAGGTGAAGAGTTCCATGTGAGGAATATTGAATTTTTGTTGAATTTGCGGGAAGGATAACAGGTTGTGTTCATGGAATAGATCTTGTATGTAATGCAGGCCATTTGATGTCCAGTGTTTCAATGACAGGTATATAGTGCAGTGTTGTAGAATGTTTAACGGGAGAGGTGGTGTGAATGTATTTGGTTGAGTCGGATGTGAGTTTATTAGTTTTTTCCAAGCTAGAGACAAGACTCGTATCGTGGGAGTGCCTGAGATATGGGAGAGCCAAGTGGAATATCTAAGAGCCAGCTACGTAAATTGTTATAGTTAAGTGATGTTGCTTCCAATTGTCCCCACAGAGTTTGGCAGTGTGAACGGAATCAGTCCTGTAATTGGATCAGAATTGAAGCTCTATAGTAATCTTCAAAGTCGATAGATCCGGTCCCCCCTGCATACTTATGTTTGGTGAGTGTAATTTTGGCGCATCTGGGTTTTTTACCATTCCATAGTAATTTGTTGAGTATTGTTTGGAGGGATTGGAAATAGTATGCTGGGATAGGGATAGGAATCGTTCTAAACAGGTACAGCAATTGAGGTAGGTGTATCATTTTGAAGGCTGCAAGTCTACCCGACCAAGTCAGTTCGTGCTTAGCTAATTGTTGGACATCTTTTTGGAGTTTGTTGAGAAATGGTTTAAAGTTATATTTAAAAAGATTTTTTGTTGTTTTCCTTAGTTGTACCCCTAGATACGTTATATCCGTGTCTGCCCATGTAAATGGTGTTTGTGATTAAAGTAGATTTCTGGCAGTGGTGTCTAGGCCTAGATCAAGGACATAGGATTTTGTAGCATTAACCTTATAGTATGAGATTTTACTAAACCATTCGAGAGTTTTTTGTACCTCAATGAGGGAAGATGTTGGGTTGGTTAGCATAAGGATGACATCATCCGCGAATAAGCTGATCTTGTGTGATGATTGGCCTATGTTGAATCCTACTATTTTTGGGTTTTGCCTGATGTGTTCCGCAAGGGGTGCCATGAGTAGATTAAAAATTAGTGGGGATAGTGGGCACCCTTGTCTAGTGCCATTGGTTATTGCAAATGACCGGGATAACATATCTGCTGCAAATACTTTGGCGGAGGGAGCAGTGTAAAGTGCAAGCAAGGCATCCAGAATTAATCCACGGAACCCAAATTTCTGGAGGACCTGTTGAAAGTAATTCCAGTGGATTCTGTCGAACGCCTTCTCTGCGTCCAGTGAAAGGAGCAGAGAAGGCGTTACTGTGCTTTCGACGTGGTGGATGATATTGATTAGTCCTCTAGTGGCGTCTGACGCTTGTCTACCTGTTGTAAAACCGGATTGATCTCTATGGATTAGTGTGGGCATGACGTGTAATAGACGTGTGGCTATCATTTTTGCATAGATTTTGAGGTCTAGATTTAAGAGCGAGATCGGGTGAAAGTTTTGGGGGGCCGTTGGTTCTTTTCCCGGTTTGGGGAGGGTGATGATCAGTGCTTGTAGAGATTCTCTGGGGAAACGTGAGGAAGATGCCGCTTCATTAAAAATGTAGTTAAGTGAGGTGCTAATAGATGGGCAAATTCCTGAAAGTACTCCCCTGTTAGACCATCAGGGCCTGGTGCTTTATTTGGGGGAGGGTTTTTCTGGCTGCTATGATCTCTTGGTCTGCAAAAGGGTCGTTTAGTCATGATAATTGTTCTGTTGATAACGAGGGAAGTTTAATTAGTTGGAGGAAGTCTTGAATGTCATTGGAAGAGGGTTGGTGTGTATTTGGGTCGCATTGAAGATTGTATAAGTCACTATAATAATCACTGAAAGCATCAGCTATCTCTTGGGGATTTCTAAGTTTTTCTTTCGTTTGTTGATGGTATAAGTGATCAATTTTATTTTTAGTTCTCCTACCTTTGATACGTTGGGCAAGAGCTTTACCTGCTTTATTAGACGTGGAGTACGAAGTGGCTCTTAGTTTTCTCTGTACGTGTTCAAAGGAGTGAAGGAGGTGTAGTTTGAGTTCTTGTCTAAGAGACAAGAGATGTGCTGAATGTGAAGGGTGAGGGTTAGCTTTGTTTAGGCTTTCCAACTTGGCTATTTGTGCTGTAAGGGTGTCAGTGCGGTTAGACCTCTGTTTTTTGTGATGGGAACTGAATTTTAGTAGTATGCCCCGTGTATATGCCTTGTGCGCATTCCACACCACACCTGGTCTGGACACTGAGCCTGCGTTGAGTTCAAAATATTTCTTAATATGGTTTTTATTTCAGGAGAGTATTGCGGATGTTGTAGGATATAATTATTTTCTCTCCAGAGAAATGTTTTTTTCTGTTGTGGAGAGTCGGATACAGAGATGGTGATAGGCACGTGGTCCGACCAAGTCGTGGTGTGGATGACAGCTGCGCTGATGTTTTGGAGCAACCATTTATCTGTAAGGAACAGGTCTATGCGGGAATATGTCTGGTGAAGGGGAGAGAAGTACGTGTAGTCCCTCTCCTCTCCATGGAAACACCGGCAAACATCCAAGAAATCATGTGTTCTTATGAAATCTTTTAGAGGGGACTCCCTGCGTTTCTTCGCTGAAGTGGAGTCTAGTTGTATTTCCGGGACTAGATTGTAATCCCCACATATGATTACATGACCTTGTTTTAATGGCTGTAGGGCGTTGATCAGGTCATGAAGGAAGCGGATTTGTTTGATATTTGGGGTATAGAGATTTATCAACGTATAGTCAATGTTATTGATAGTACATACCTTCAGGGTCTAAAACGCTCTGTTTTAGCTGGAATGATACAGAATTTCTAACTGCTATCAGCACCCCTCTTTTCTTGGAGGTGTACACATAGGTGGAGCTGTACATTTAAAATGTGTCTCTTGTACACAGAGTATATCGCATTTTAGATCTAAAGCTGTTTTCCATAGTGAATGTCTCTTAGCTAGGTGGTTGAGTCCATTCGTATTGAGGGACAGCACTGTAAATGGCATTTTCCTCGCTGTGTGAGTAGATGTAGAAATAGATACACTTACAATTAGGGGTAGACTGGTGAATTCGGAGGTCAGTGTATATTCTGATGAATTGGTAAGGGCAAAGTTCACTCTAGGCAAGCAGTTGGTAGCTGAAAAGAAAGATTGTTATCAAATAAAACTGAGCACTAAAAAAATTGGAACTGGTATAGAACTGTAACAGGGTGGATAAACCACCACTTAGAACGGTATGTGGTATAGTGAAAGTATATTTCAACTAAGCCACTAAGCCAATAAAATAAAACTCAGCTAAGGTAACGATTCAAAAGGCTGTCAGCCAGGGAGAGTCAATAACATGTAGATCATAAGGCCCATGTGATGAGGATTAGATATCACGGTGGCCATGGATGCAACGGGAAGGATGTGGCTGTCTTTGTTCCAACGGCGGATTGGCATCTTGCGTTGGGTCCAGAAGGATTCCCCAGGTGTGGAGCAGTTGCATGCCCTTCTGGAGAGATTGGATGACGTGGGAAGCTCAGTTTCTTGTTACTAGCAGAGCTGCTGGATAGCGCCATTTATAGAGGATTTTGTGGTTGTGGAGACCTTTAGTGATCGGGTGGAGCTGTCTCCTCATTTGCAAGGTATATTTAGAGAGGTCGGGGAACAGTAAAATTCCTTCGTAGGGAGCAAGGAATGCAGGGCTGTTTCTGGCTGTGGTGAGGAGCTTTTCTTTTATATGGAAGAAGTGCACCCTCATTAGGACATCTCTAGGTACTGAGGCTGCGAGATGTGAGGGTTTGGCTATTCTGTGGATCCGATCCACATGTAGATCCCTGGGTGATGCGTCTGGGAGGATCAAGTGCATAAGTTCCTTGGCATATTTAGGAAGATCTATCGGTAAGATGGACTCAGGAACTCCTCTAATTTTGATATTATTCCTCCTGGAACGATCTTCCAAATCGGCCAGCTTGGCCCTGACCCAGGCTTGTTCGTCTTTCACTTCTGAATAAGTGTCAATGAGATCAATTTACAGTAGCGGTGCATTCTTCCATGCTGTTTTCTAGGTGAGCTACTCTTCCATCCATATTATGCAGGTCTGTGTTTATTCTGGTAAAGAGGGATGAGAGGTTTGTCATTAAGGAGGATTGGAGTGAAAGGAGCATCTCCTTTAATGTAGTTTAGAGTCTGGCTGAGCAACCCTTGGTGTGATACGACACCTCATCCCAATAGTTTGAGAATCAAATTAGAGGGGGAAGAAGTATAGGGATTATGGCGGTGCCAAGAGAAACAGAATACAATACTTGAGAATAAAAAATTGTATTTATTTAACAAAAATCAATAAAATTAGACATGACAATCACATAGACAAGGTGTGCGGAAAATTCTAAAATCAATTCTGTAGCAAAAAATATTTCACATCACTTGGCCTGATGATTGTGACGGCCAGTTCAGTGAGTGGGTATTCAGATGCCTGACATGTTTCGCCAGTATTGGCTTCTTCAAGGACAGTTGTTTGATACCTAAAGCGCTACAGAGCTTTCTATGAAGAGAAATATAACAATCAATGAATGTTTTAGAACAATTGATACACTAAAGTACAAAAAGATATATATATATATATATATATATATATATATATATATATATATCCATATGTTTGCGAGCTGTCCGGGCAGACTACTCCCCACCACCCAAAGTGGCCCCTAAGAGCCCACCCACACCGCAGGGTGCCAAAAAATACCCCAACCAGGCTATCCAAGGATGGTAAAATACCTGCAATTCACCAGGGATGGATGCTACATGCCTCCGGAGCAAGGCCTCAAAAACGGAGATCACAGTAAATGGCTGCAGGGGACAATAAGAGGGACCTGACGGAGAAAATGCCTAAAGAAATATATATACAAACACATTATGTACATATAGCGGGGCCCGAGGACCACACATCAATTTAAAGTAAGACATTTAATGTTGGACTAACATAGTCTCTAATTTACTTACAAGTAAGCTATTCAAATTGGGAGACAGGACACCGGAAAACAGCCATTATTAGGAGTGGTTCATCATAGGATGAAAGATGTAGAAGGTGTCACTGGAAAATGGTAGAAAAAAGGGGGAGGGGGGGGAAGGGGAAGACATTTATATGCCAGGTAATGCTATCCAAAAATGCAGGTCTGAAAACGCTAATTGCGATTCAGCTGTAACCAATGACAAATCTAAGTATAAACGGATTTACACTCACCAATAGTATAATCAAGGGTGGAAAACTATGGCTGAAAAGAGAGACCTGCAGCCGATAGAAGCACCGATTGGAACAAGCTAAGAGACAAAAAATACTGTCAGCTTGATGTAGACGGGATCCATAGGAGAGTGAGGGGAAACAGCCAAAAAGGCAAAGAAGTGCTTACCCGATCGTGTTGCAGTTAATATGACCGTGTCCTGTGATTACCTGGCGTGTCTAGTGGCTTGGGATGCCGACGCTCTTATGTCCCCCTCACACGAGCGGCGTCTGACGTCACCGCGTGTGTGAGCGGACAGAAAGGCCACTGCGCATGCGCCGCCCGCAACTCCATCCAGTCCTACAAGGTCCAGAAGGCACAGCGGTGGTGTCCATGGTGATGTGTAAATACATCACAGACACTGCGCAGTACAAACGCCACCATTGGCGGCGCGATACCTGGGAGGTGGAAGTTGATCCAATGCGCAGTGGCAGGGGCGGGCAAAGGACAAACCGATGCCCTTGGGTGTCCATACAGCTAGAGTGTTTCTCATGTAAAGGGGCTAGTCACACCAGAGACGGCACCAAAAAGCCATCCTGGAATACAGGGACCCGTGGACAGTTGGCCGCAATGGGTGACAGTCTAGAAGGGGGGAGGCAACCAAGGGTGCCAGGTGTGACTAAGACACAATGGGAGGCGGGGATGGGTGGGAGCAAACCAGGGATGAATAGGCTCAAAAACAAAAACAAAAGGGGGCGCCTGCACACACAAGGCATGGAAAAGATTAAAAAAAAAAGAAGAAATGAAGTGGGGAGAGCGCAGTCCCAGGCATGTGCCCACACGGGTCACCCCGACAGCTCGCAAATTGATACACGCGTCAATAACAAAGTATATTCATCAGCGCAAAAAACAGTTATTAGCATGACAAAATTAAATGATATATACACAATTGAAACACTAAGAGCATCATAATGGTGCTTAATAAGTCTATCTATTTCTGTTCAATTGGTAAATTGGAAAAATAATATACAGATAGAAAGGGGGGAGGGGATGCCGTAACTTGATCCATCAGGACCGATCTCTAAAGTGGGAAGGAACTATTTAGGGAGGAATGTAAAAAATTACAAAAGAAGATTGTAGAGATAAATAAAAAACTAATCATAATTATAAGGTGGGCTGTGTTGATCCCTGGGAAAAGAGGGGGGGGGAAGGGGGGGAAAGGGGGAAGGAAGGGGGAACGGGATGGGGGTAAAAGTGGGGGTAGGAAAGGGGGGGGGAAGGGGAAGGGGGAGGGGGGAGGGGGAGGGAAAAAGGAGGAGAGAAACAGCCAACCTATAAAACCGGCTTGAAACTGATGCCTTCATTAAGCCCTGGATGTCTAGTGGCATCCAAGGTATGTATCCACTTGGTTTCTAATGTTCCAATGCTGTAAATCCCACAACATGGGGATTAAAGTCATGGTGTACTGCTATATGTCGATTGATAGATGTGGAAATCTTGCCTTTATATAAAGGTTTGATGTGATCACGGATCCTGACACAGAACTGACGTTTAGTTTTGCCGACATAGTAACTGCCACATATACAAGTAGCAAGATAGACTATGCCGGTAGTTTGGCATGTGACTTTATGTTTGATTTTGTGTCTTTGGCCATTTGGAAGCGGTTTTTCGCGTACATCATAAATGAACTCACACATGTCACAGTGGCCACATGGAAATGTGCCAACCACTGTTGAAGAAAATTCTGGTTTGGGTGCATGGTGGCTCACTATGACTTTATCCCGTAGCAAAGGGGAACGACGGTAGGTAATTTGAGGTTGGGATTGAATATATTTTTTTATGGTGTTATCTGCTGTAAGAAGGGGCCAGTATTTATTAAGAATATTCCTTACCTCATTATGATGTTGGGAAAATTGGGTAATAAGTCGGACCGGCTGAGAGGCGTCCTTCTTTTTGATGGAATACAACAGTTTTTTCCGATCTAATTTTTTTACTTTGTTGAAAGTCTGTTTCAACAATTTTTGGCTGTATCCTCTTCTTTTTAATCTTTCATAAAGGTCATGTGCGGCCGTGAAGAAGTCCTTCTCGTCCGTACAGTTGCGTTAAATCCGTAAATATTGACTATAGGGGATACTATTTAGCAATGGTTTAGGATGAGCGCTGTTAGCGTGCAAAATAGTGTTCCCTGACGTTTCCTTACGGTACAGGGATGAAGAAATGTTTCCATTGGAGTCCACTCGTATTTCCAGATCAAGGAAAGTAATCCTTTTCTGGCTACACTCCATTGTGAACTTGAGATTATATGAATTGACCGCCAATATATCTATAAATCTCGTGAGATGTTCTCGAGTACCAGACCAAAAAAAGATGATATCATCAATATACCTGTGCCACGAAATCACGTGGCACAGGAAATCGGCAAGATCATGATTAGAAAACAGGTCTTTTTCCCACCCCCCCCAGGTACAAGTTGGCGTAGGATGGCGCACATTTCATGCCCATAGCCACGCCTTGCACCTGGAGGAAGTGAGAATTGCCAAATAAGAAATGATTCCGTGTTAAGATAAAGCGTAAAAGATCGACCACAAAATCACTGTATGCCTTAAATTTAGGGCCTCCATCCTCCAACAATTTGGAAATAACTTTAATGCCAGCACTGTGCGGTATTGTGTTATAAAGACTTTCTACGTCCAATGCAACCAACCATGTATCATGTGGAACTTGCAAGTCCTCCAAAATATGGAGGAGGTGTACCGTATCCTGAACATAAGAAGGGAGAACGTGTATATGTGGATTTAGATATTTGTCCACAAGGGCGCTAGCATTTTCTGTCAAACTTGAGCACCCTGACACGATAGGACGTCCAGGGGGATTTTTTTGCGATTTATGCAATTTGGGCAGGGCGTAGAACGTAAGTACTCTTGGATTTTGGACATTTAGAAATTTCCAGGTGTTAATATCTATGGTTCCCTTTTGATAGGCAGAGAAAATGAGCTCATAGTACTCACAAGTAAAGTTTTCAACAAGTGTACGTGAAATAGGTCTATACCAATCATGGTTGTCAAGGATGTTGCGGCACATAGTCTCATACGCCGCAACATCCATGACAACCACATTGCCGCCTTTGTCGGCGGGTTTTATAACCAACCCATTGTGGTTTTGAAGAGATTTAAGGGCCTGTTTTTCGGCACAAGATAAATTAGAGGAGTGTAAGGTAGGAAGATCCATTTCTTTGATGGTCTTACTAATTTGTTCCACAAAAGGGGTTTGCAGAAAGATTGGGAAAACTTGTAGATTTCGGTTTGAAGGATAAAGGAGGGGGAAAGGATACTCCAGAGGCCACAATGCTGTGGTTGTCAAATTCCCACAGACATTCATCCTCTGTACCACCTTCTTCAAGAAGAGTTAGTAAGTCTTCAATAGCCTGAATTTCGGCTGCTGTAGGGACACTATTTTCTGGTACTGGGTCTGCTATCTGATTTGTGCTGGATTTATCAAAAATAACCTTAAACATTAGCTTTCTTGCAAACAACTGTATATCCTTGATAAATTGAAATTTATCAAAATCGGCTGAAGGACAGAACATGAGACCTAATTGTAGGACTTTTATCTGATGTTTGCTTAGGGGGAAGGAGGAAAGATTCACCACATCTAGATCCGAGATGCGTTGTGATTTAGAAACGGTAGGTGCTACATTGTTGGACTCTGTGTTGAGTCCAAAGCTTGGGATAAAAAAATAGGAGCCAACTTAGGATCAATTGCCTGAGAGGCTGTAGGAAACATGGTAGTTAAGGTAGGCTCACTTACCCGTCTTCCAATGGCGGCAGGAAGAGCAAGTGTTGCAGGAGTGGCTGTGGGGAGTGCCGACTGTGCAGTGCGAGAGGAGGTAGGGGGTGGCCGTGGTAGTGCTCGTGCAAGTGGAGTAGAAGTGCTCGTAGTTTTGGGGCGAGACCCTAGGGGCTTGGCCATATTGGTGGTTCCAAAGGTGCGTCGGATAGAATCCGTGGAGGAAGTAGGTAATTCGCTCTTTCTTTTTTTAGGGATTGTGAAAGTTCACGATATGTGGTGGATGAGCTGGAGGAGAAAGAAGTGGAAAAAACATTAGGTATTTAAGTGTTATTTTTAGGTACATTGTCAGAATTAGGTTTAGTGAAAGGTTTTTTGGGGGTATTTCCATCCCATCTATAAGCATAGCCATTTGTATGGGCAAGTTTGTCCCGCAAAAATTTGTTCTCTTTCGCATTGATTATGTCTATTGTGTAGTCCTCAAGGTGAGCGTGGAGATCCTTCTCCCTTTGGGCAAACCTTGAGGAGGACACATCTGCAGCTCGATCAGTAAGCCATTCGTTAATGGAAATGTCTAGCAACTCCAGTTCCTTGTCATACTCCTGACAGAGCATGCGGATCATATTAAAGGAACACATTTGTAAGTTATCTTCCCAAGCCTTTTTTAAGGGGTCATTGATTTTTTTAATATTAGGGAATGTTTGAATTTTTAGACCCCAGGGAACAATCTTATTATTAACATATTTTTCGAAATAAACCTTGTGCCAATAGACACGAACCTTCTTCTCTAATAGCCGTTGAAATCTAATAAAATATTTATCAAGTTCAGAATTTGGGACATTTGAGGTTGTATGAGTCGTTTGAATTCTAGTCATAAGATCCTCCCAACCTTCCCCACAAAAATCAGCCATGACTTCAAAGGAAACAGCCCTAATGTTTTTTCCACTTCTTTCTCCTCCAGCTCATCCACCACATATCGTGAACTTTCACAAGATGGAATCCCTAAAAAAAGAAAGAGCGAATTACCTACTTCCTCCACGGATTCTATCCGACGCACCTTTGGAACCACCAATATGGCCAAGCCCCTACTCCACTTGCACGAGCACTACCACGGCCACCCCCTACCTCCTCTCGCACTGCACAGTCGGCACTCCCCACAACCACTCCTGCAACACTTGCTCTTCCTGCCCCCATTGGAAGACGGGTAAGTGAGCCTACCTTAACTACCATGTTTCCTACAGCCTCTCAGGCAATTGATCCTAAGTTGGCTCCTATTTTTTTATCCCAAGCTTTGGACTCAACACAGGGTCCAACAATGTAGCACCTACCATTTCTAAATTACAACACATCTCGGATCTAGATGTGGTGAATCTTTCCTCCTTCCCCCTAAGCAAACATCAGATAAAAGTCCTACAATTAGGTCTCACGTTCTGTCCTTCAGCCGATTTTGATAAATTTCAATTTATCAAGGATATACAGTTGTTTGCAAAAAAGCTAATGTTTAAGGTTATTTTTGATAAATCCAGCACAAATCAGATAGCAGACCCAGTAAAAGAAAATAGTGTCCCTACAGCAGCCGAAATTCAGGCTATTGAAGACTTACTAACTTGAAGAAGGTGGTACAGAGGATGAATGTCTGTGGGAATTTGACAACCACGGCATTGTGGCCTCTGGAGTATCCTTTCCCCCTCCTTTATCCTTCAAACCGAAATCTACAAGTTTTCCCAATCTTTCTGCAAACCCCAACATCTGGGCTTTTGTGGAACAAATTAGTAAGACCATCAAAGAAATGGATCTTCCTACCTTACACTCCTCTAATTTATCTTGTGCCGAAAAACAGGCCCTTAAATCTCTTCAAAACCACAATGGGTTGGTTATAAAACCCGCCGACAAAGGTGGCAATGTGGTTGTCATGGATGTTGCGGCGTATGAGACTATGTGCCGCAACATCCTTGACAACCATGATTGGTATAGACCTATTTCACGTACACTTGTTGAAAACTTTACTTGTGAGTACTATGAGCTAATTTTCTCTGCCTATCAAAAGGGAACCATAGATATTAACACCTGGAAATTTCTAAATGTCCAAAATCCAAGAGTACTTACGTTCTACGCCCTGCCCAAATTGCATAAATCGCTAAAAAATCCCCCTGGACGTCCTATCGTGTCAGGGTGCTCAAGTTTGACAGAAAATGCTAGCGCCCTTGTGGACAAATATCTAAATCCACATGTACATGTTCTCCCTTCTTATGTTCAGGATACGGTACACCTCCTCCGTATTTTGGAGGACTTGCAAGTTCCACATGATACATGGTTGGTTGCATTGGACGTAGAAAGTCTTTATAACACAATACCGCATAGTGCTGGCATTAAAGTTATTTCCAAATTGTTGGAGGATAGAGGCCCTAAATTTAAGGCATACAGTGATTTTGTGGTCGATCTTTTACGCTTTATCTTAACACGGAATCATTTCTTATTTGGCAATTCCCACTTCCTCCAGGTGCAAGGCGTGGCTATGGGCACGAAATGTGTGCCATCCTACGCCAACTTGTACCTGGGGGGGGTGGGAAAAAGACCTGTTTTCTAATCATGATCTTGCCGATTTCCTGTGCCACGTGATTTCGTGGCACAGGTATATTGATGATATCATCTTTTTTTGGTCTGGTACTCGAGAACATCTCACAAGATTTATAGATATATTGGCGGTCAATTCATATAATCTCAAGTTCACAATGGAGTGTAGCCAGAAAAGGATTACTTTCCTTGATCTGGAAATATGAGTGGACTCCAATGGAAACATTTCTTCATCCCTGTACCGTAAGGAAACGTCAGGGAACACTATTTTGCACGCTAACAGCGCTCATCCTAAACCATTGCTAAATAGTATCCCCTATAGTCAATATTTACGGATTAAACGCAACTGTACGGACGAGAAGGACTTCTTCACGGCCGCACATGACCTTTACGAAAGATTAAAAAGAAGAGGATACAGCCAAAAATTGTTGAAACAGGCTTTCAACAAAGTAAAAAAATTAGATCGGAAAAAAACTGTTGTATTCCATCAAAAAGAAGGACGCCTCTCAGCCGGTCCGACTTATTACCCAATTTTCCCAACATCATAATGAGGTAAGGAATATTCTTAATAAATACTGGCCCCTTCTTACAGCAGATAACACCATAAAAAAATATATTCAATCCCAACTCAAATTACCTACCGTCGTTCCCCTTCGCTATGGGATAAAGTCATAGTGAGCCACCATGCACCCAAACCAGAATTTTCTTCAACAGTGGTTGGCACATTTCCATGTGGCCACTGTGACATGTGTGAGTTCATTTATGATGTACGCGAAAAACCGCTTCCAAATGGCCAAAGACACAAAATCAAACATAAAGTCACATGCCAAACTACCGGCATAGTCTATCTTGCTACTTGTATATGTGGCAGTTACTATGTCGGCAAAACTAAACATCAGTTCTGTGTCAGGATCCGTGATCACATCAAACTTTTATATAAAGGCAAGATTTCCACATCTATCAATCGACATATAGCAGTACACCATGACTTTAATCCCCATGTTGTGGGATTTACAGCATTGGAACATTGGAAACCAAGTGGATACATACCTTGGATGCCACTAGACATCCAGGGCTTAATGAAGGCATCAGTTTCAAGCCGTTTTTATAGGTTGGCTGTTTCTCTCCCCCTTTTTCCCTTCCCCCCCCCCCTTTCCTACCCCCACTTTTACCCCCATCCCGTTCCCCCTTCCTTCCCCCTTCCCCCCCCCTCCCCCCCCCCTCTTTTCCCAGGGATCGACACAGCCCACCTTATAATTATGATTAGTTTTTTATTTATCTCTACAATCTTCTTTTGTAATTTTTTACATTCCTCCCTAAATAGTTCCTTCCCACTTTAGAGATCAGTCCTGATGGATCAAGTTACGGCATCCCCTCCCCCCTTTCTATCTGTATATTATTTTTCCAATTTACCAATTGAACAGAAATAGATAGACTTATTAAGCACCATTATGATGCTCTTAGTGTTTCAATTGTGTATATATCATTTAATTTTGTCATGCTAATAACTGTTTTTTTCGCTGATGAATATACTTTGTTATTGACGCGTGTATCAATTTGCGAGCTGTCGGGGTGACCCGTGTGGGCACATGCCTGGGACTGCGCTCTCCCCACTTCATTTCTTCTTTTTTGTTTAATCTTTTCCATGCCTTGTGTGTGCAGGCGCCCCCTTTTGTTTTTGTTTTTGAGCCTATTCATCCCTGGTTTGCTCCCACCCATCCCCGCCTCCCATTGTGTCTTAGTCACACCTGGCACCCTTGGTTGCCTCCCCCCCCTTCTAGACTGTCACCCGTTGCGGCCAACTGTCCATGGGTCCCTGTATTCCAGGATGGCTTTTTGGTGCCGTCTCTGGTGTGACTAGCCCCTTTACATGAGAAACACTCTAGCTGTATGGACACCCAAGGGCATTGGTTCGTCCTTTGCCCGCCCCTGCCATTGCGCATTGGATCAACTTCCACCTCCCAGGTATCGCGCTGCCAATGGTGGCGTTTGTACTGCGCAGTGTCTGTGATGTATTTACACATCACCATGGACACCACAGCTGTGCCTTCTGGACCTTGTAGGACTGGATGGAGTTGCAGGCGGCGCATGCGCAGTGGCCTTTCTGTCCACTCACACACGCGGTGACGTCAGACGCCGCTCGTGTGAGGGGGACATAAGAGCGCCGGCATCCCAGGCCACTAGACACGCCAGGGAATCACAGGACACGGTCATATTAACTGCAACACGATCGGGTAAGCACTTCTTTGCCTTATTGGCTGTTTCCCCTCACTCTCCTATGGATCCCGTCTACATCAAGCTGACAGTATTTTTTGTCTCTTAGCTTGTTCCAATCGGTGCTTCTATCGGCTGCAGGTCTCTCTTTTCAGCCATAGTTTTCCACCCTTGATTATACTATTGGTGAGTGTAAATCCGTTTATACTTAGATTTGTCATTGGTTACAGCTGAATCGCAATTAGCGTTTTCAGACCTGCATTTTTGGATAGCATTACCTGGCATATAAATGTCTTCCCCTTCCCCCCCCCTCCCCCTTTTTTCTACCATTTTCCAGTGACACCTTCTACATCTTTCATCCTATGATGAACCACTCCTAATAATGGCTGTTTTCCGGTGTCCTGTCTCCCAATTTGAATAGCTTACTTGTAAGTAAATTAGAGACTATGTTAGTCCAACATTAAATGTCTTACTTTAAATTGATGTGTGGTCCTCGGGCCCCGCTATATGTACATAATGTGTTTGTATATATATTTCTTTAGGCATATTCTCCGTCAGGTCCCTCTTATTGTCCCCTGCAGCCATTTACTGTGATCTCCGTTTTTGAGGCCTTGCTCCGGAGGCATGTAGCATCCATCCCTGGTGAATTGCAGGTATTTTACCATCCTTGGATAGCCTGGTTGGGGCATTTTTTGGCACCCTGCGGTGTGGGTGGGCTCTTAGGGGCCACTTTGGGTGGTGGGGGGTAGTCTGCCCGGACAGCTCGCAAACATATGGATATATATATATATATATATATATCTTTTTGTACTTTAGTGTATCAATTGTTCTAAAACATTCATTGATTGTTATATTTCTCTTCATAGAAAGCTCTGTAGCGCTTTAGGTATCAAACAACTGTCCTTGAAGAAGCCAATACTGGCGAAACATGTCGGGCATCTGAATACCCACTCACTGAACTGGCCATCACAATCATCAGGCCAAGTGATGTGAAATATTTTTTGCTACAGAATTGATTTTAGAATTTTCCGCACACCTTGTCTATGTGATTGTCATGTCTAATTTTATTGATTTTTGTTAAATAAATACAATTTTTTATTCTCAAGTATTGTATTCTGTTTCTCTTGGCACCGCCATAATCCCTATACTTCTTCCCCCTCTAATTTGATCCTTTAATGTAGTGTTGAGCACGGGCTGCCCTGCGGTGGGGTAAGAGGCCATGGAGGAATGTAGGGCCTGGTTCACCTGAAAGGGGATGAAAGCCTGGGCCTCTATTTGTGCTGGTAACGACGGCGGCGTTGGCTCCATCCGCATGCGGGCTTTCGCTGGGCTGCCAGTAATGGGGTTTTCTCCCGTTTTGTGAGTGAAGGGGTCGGGTGTGCCTGTGGGGTCTGAATTTGCTGGGAGATCATCCGGGAGGTCAGTGTAGGCCGCCGAGGTCCTGGCCGCGACGGCGCCATTTTGGCTTTGACTGGCCTTGTCTGGCGGTTTGAAGAAGGCCCTCAGCTTCTGCGGGTAGTGCTCGGTCAGCCGCTTCCGTGACATGTCTGGGGATGATGAGCGGGTTATGGTGAGGTAGGATGGCCGTTGATTGTGCCATGGTTTGGGCCCTTGTAGCTCCGGTGCTCTCCCTTGGCTACCGAGCTCAGTGTCTAAGCGTCCATTCCTGACGCTGGCAGACCACGCCCCCCCTTACTTCCTATTCTGGTCTTATTTTACCACATTGGAAGGGGAATAATGTGCAACAGAGAAAAAAGCAGGGTATGTTTGTTTATACAATTAGCATTTTTATTTCAACAGAAACACACAAACACTGTAGAAAAATGATATCACTCACACACACACAAAAGCAACAATAAAACATTGGTGTATAATGAGTAAACCTAGGCGAGGCGCATGCGCGGCGCTCTGTGACATGGACGCTTAGCCACAAAGCTCCGTCCCATTCTGCACTTTCAGCGCCTTTAGTACATTCTACCCCCACCACCTTAATAGGGACCGGAACACCCCGGCTACCGGCGGGCACTATTTTCAGGTGAATTGGGACACCAAAACGGACCCCCACTACCTCTGTCACAGCTCTGCCTGAAGCCGCTGGGACATCTAAGAGGGCGGCGGAACGGCTGCCTCACGAAGTGCCTTACACAGGCACAGCTGCTTCTTCTCCCTGATGGGCGGCTCTTCATGAGGAGGTATGTGGAGGTTCTCTGATGCCTTCTCCCATAATGGATCCAGCATCCCCAGCTTCCACAATGTCCCTCATTAATCAATCCCTGGATGCTATGAATATGTTACCCTCTGTATCAACCTCACAGAGGCCTGGAATACAGCCACAGCATTTAAGCCAGATCACATCTCACCCCCATGATATTTCTTTGCTCTTTTCAAGATTTGCTGAAATGCTGGACAAAGAACTCACACAGACTGCGGCTAAAATCACCTCAGATATTACCTCAGACATTAAATCTGACCTTCGCATCCTTGGCTCTTGCATTGAGCATATCGAAAATAAAATGGATGCCACCATTGATAGAGTCAATCAAAACACCGATTGATTTCAAGAACTACATGATCAATTGGAGGGGGCCATAGCTAAAATCGATGACCTTGAAAACAGGTCCAGAAGGCTGAATTTTAGGATCAGAGGTCTTCCAGAGACTTTCACTGACATCCCGGAAGCAGTACACTCTTTAATCAAAAACCTGATACCTGACATCATAGCCCATAAATTGGAACTTGATCGGGCCCATAGAAAACCACTCCTGTCTATTATGCAACAGAAAAATATTAAATACTGGTGGCTTTTCCCCCTGAGCCTGAAATTTGAATTTAAAGGCAAGCCCTTCAGATTCTCCATGCTCGCGGAAGGAGAACTTTTGTTGCAGAAGCTTGGCCTCCTGCCCACGGATCCAACCTCTCCTATGCAATCATCTTCATCCTGCCTGAAAAAATGACCTCCTCCATCTAGTCCTCTCACATCTACGTGGCAACAACCCAAGCACAAGAAGACCAAGGACGGCATTACTACTTGAACTAAAGTCCCACTGCATTATTTTTTCCCTTTTTCATCCCTTTTGGGATATGAGCACGTCTTCACACTTAGGCGCATATACCCGCCTGCCTTCATCAATTGACTGCCCCACTGAAATTCCCATCTTCTCTGTGGTCCACGTCTATCTAGCTGGATTCAGGGCACTGCTACGGATCCCCTCAACAGTGGAACTTTATCTTATACATCCTGACTGGGGACACTCCCGGAACCGCTTGAACCTCGAGATCCTTTGCGCTGGACCTCTACACGGGATGAAACATACCCTTCCTGTTATCATAGGACTTTGGGGACGTGGCGAATAATTGTATCTTTCTGCTTCACATTTTCCTTAGTATAGGGGGATCTTTTTCCTGAACAAATGTCCTTATATTTTATCTCCCACCATCAGTTGTTGAGTAATTCATATACCACTGCTCCACAGTAACATTTAACTCTAGTATCCCCTGGGTTGCCACCCCACAGGTTCTTTTCCCCTCACCTCCTCATTTGGAGGACTCATCATTGTCCTTAGAGGACATTATCCCTTTATGTTCTGGCCCTTTATGACCCCTTCAGTTTCTGATCCTCCCAGAGTTGACACTTACCTGCCTAGTTTCAAGTTATTTCCGAGGAGGGGAAGGTACCCTAACACGCTATGTTACTTGTTAGCAATGTTTATGGGGGGTGCCGTATGCGGAATGGCACCTGTGCACCTCCTTCTACACTTGGAGCCGGATGTTTTCTTTTCCTGCTCCTAGTTGGGATTTCCTCCACTAGTTGGGGGTGCCATATTTATATCTCGGCATATGGGGAACTCTTTTCTCCCATATCCCTGGATCCTTCTTTGTTTTCTCATCACTCGTTTTCTTACTTTTTCTCTTCTTCCCTTTACTACATGTTTATCCTTTGCAGTGACGGATGCGGTCTCGCTCATCTGCGGGACCCGGGATAGTAATCCATTGGACTTGAGGTCGGATAATGCCCACGGATCACCCCCCCCGATGGAAGGTAGGTGGTTGGGGTTTGCTGGCATTTCTGCCCACGCTGCTCCATGTCTGATCACACCACTTACACACAAGCCCTGTGCTTTGCTTCACACAACGTACAGGGGATTAACTCCCCAATTAAGCGTCAGAAAAGTCAGTACTTTCAGTACTTTCATGACCAGAAAATAGACATACTATTCCTTCAGGAAACACACTTCCCCAAAACTTATGCCCCCATCTTTCATACATGCTAAATTCCCTACATTCCACCTTGCCAATTCTGAAAAAAACCCAAAGGGATAGGAATATTCTTTTCCCTCAAAACCCAATTTTCACTGATCTCAGAGTTTAGGGACCCTTATGGCAGGTTCATTCTAGTAAAGGGACTCATTGATAACCAGCTTTATTCCCTAATTTCATACTATGCACCAAATCGGGGCCAATCGAAATTCTTTCAATACCTCTTTCTCACCCTAGCTCCAATGCTGGAAGGCATGGTCCTTTATGGCGGAGATTTGAACATTGCGTTTGACGCAGGAAAGGACAAGTCCCGCCCCCCAGGAAAGGATGATGTACGTCACACCAGACAGAGTTTCAAAATAGCCAGACAGATTTTACAACAAGGTTTAGTGGACGCCTGGAGAGAAATAAATCCTGGAATTCGGGACTATATACACTACTCCAGTCCCCATAATACCTTCGCCAGAATTGATCATTTCTTCATTTTGCAAAAACATACCCCGCTAGTACAAAAAGCAATCATTAAGGACTCTGTCTGGTAGGACCACTCTTTCCTCCTCTTGATAATGCACAAACCGACGACCCATCAACATGGATTTCATTGGAGACTAAACGCCTCACTATTTAGCAATCCCTCCCATGTCCGTGAGATTAAAAAAGATATCCAGGAATATTTCTTGCTTAATGACCTTGGTAATATCTCTTCCACCATGTTATGGGTAGTACACAAAACATATATCCATGGTAAACTGATCCAAATGTCCGCTAGAATAAGCAAAGCCCACAAACTGGATATAGACAGATTAGAAAGGGAATTCTCGCTTTTAACCACTTGCCGACCGCCGCACGCCAATGTACGTCCAAAGTTTGCTGGCGGATATCGTTGTTATGGCAGCATCTAGCTGCCATAACCCCGGTACCCCCGTTTTCGTGCGGCGGTCGGCTTTCAGATAAAAGTGGTCCCTGCAGCGGATTCGCTGCGAGATCACTTTTATCGGTGGCAGGAGAGGGGCCCTCCTCCCGCTGTGATCCGGTGCCCTCCGCCGCTTACCGGAGCCGTCGGTAGCAGCGGAGGTGATCGCATTCATCTCCCTTCTGTGCCTGGAGATGAGTGAGGCTAAGATGGCGCCCACTCGTCTCCATGACACTTCTGGGCGGAAGCGACGCCAAAACGTCACTTACGCCCACGCCTCTTAAAGGCACAATTTTTTTCAATGTCATTTTTTTAAATGACTTTTTTTTATTGCATTTTAGTGTAAATATGAGATCTGAGGTCTTTTTGACCCCAGATCTCATATTTAAGAGGACCTGTCATGATTTTTTCTATTACAAGGGATGTTTACATTCCTTGTAATAGGAATAAAAGTGACACAATTTTTTTTAAAACAGTGTAAAAATAAATAAAATCATGTAAAATAAATAATAAAAATTAAAAAAAAAATTAAAAAACCCCCCGTCCCGACGAGCTTGCTCACAGAAGCAAATGCATACGTGAGTATGAAAACGGTGGTCAAACCACACATGTGAGGTATCCCCGTGACCAGTGGGGTGAGAGCAATAATTCTAGCCCTAGACCTCCTCTGTAACGCAAAACATGCAAACTGTAGATTTTTTTAAACGTTGCCTATGGAGATTTTTGAGGGTAAAAGTTTGACGCCATTCCACGAGCAGGCGCAATTTTGAAGTGTGACATGTTGGGTATCAATTTACTTGGCATAACATTATATTTCACAATATAAAAAAAAATTGGGCTAACTTTACTGTTGTCTTATTTTTTTATTCAAAAAAGTGAATTTTTTCCCAAAAAAGTGCGCTTAGAAGACCGCTGCGAAAATACGGTGCAAAAAAAAGTATTGCATTGACTGCCATTTTATTCTCTAGGGTGTTAGAAAAAAAAAATATATGATGTTTGGGGGTTCTAAGTATTTTTCTAGCAAAAAAAACTGTTTTAAACACATAAACACCTAAAATCCAAAACGAGGCTGGTCCTTAAGTGGTTAAGCAAGCAACATAAACGCAACCCCATCTCGGAATCAGCAGCTAGTCTTGAAACCGCACGCACGGCTCTTAATTTGTCCCTCACAGCCATTGCTGAGAAATGCTTGAGATGGGATGGAGGCAGGTTTTATCATCAAAAGGACAAGCTAGGAGCTTTGTTGGCACACAGGGTAACTCCTAAGATGAGGACACGCGCCTTTCCTAAGATACAATTGAGCAATGGTTCCCTCTCCCAGAATCCCCAGAAAATTATGGAATCCTTTCATGATTTCTACCGCTCCTTGTACAGTAAACAAGGGAATAACCCCTCACCTAGCCTAATTGATTCCTGATAAAGGTTCTCCACCACACACCTTAATAATAAAAAATGTGTGTGATTTATCAAGACAAAAAAAATGAATAAAGGAAAGTCCATATAAATGTCTCTACAAATGTGTATGAACAAACAAAAATGGCTGTGAAAAAGTTTGTGATGTGAAGGGAAACTAAGTGGGTTCAACACATGGATGCAACTTCCGTCAAGAATTCCAACAGGGCAAAACAGTAGTAAGCTGGACTCTTACCAGATCTCGTGGACTCCCCTGTCTTATGACATGGAGTCATGGGAGCGTTACACCACACCAGGCCTGTAGATCGATATCCGGATTGACAACGGTCTTGAGTATCGATTCCCCAGGTTCTCACGGGATCATCTAACGAATCCTTATAGTGACTATAGGCGGAATTCTGGCGACTGAAGTGTATGGTGTATAGCCAAGATGGGCTATATTGGAGCTCTCCCAGTCATATGTGAAAAGAAAAAGAGAGCTTCTCCATAGTGCAGATAAAAATGGTGGTATCTTTTTATTGTAATAAAACAAGATACATAAAAACTAAGCGATCACAGAATAAAAAATATATATATGGGGCAACCTAAGAGAAGGTAAAAAAAGCCCGACATGTTTCGACCCATAGGTCTTCTACTGGGGCATAAGCCACCATCTCTGAATTCCTGACATTTATAGATAGTACATAAAATTGTAGACCAATCACAAGCGGTGAGGTATAATTGAATATTATTGGACCAAGGAGTATCAGCTGATCAGGAAGCACTAAACCTTGCATGGGGAGGCCAATAATATCATCCTAAAAGGGCGAACAGATCAAATGACAAATCAGTGGGCTTGTCAAGAAATAGGCACCCTAGGACCTCCCAATGCACATGTCAAACATTTGTCATGACATCCGGTCTAGAGCCAGGACATGGCATCAGTAGCAAGTTAAATGATAGAGATTGGGTAAATGGGTAACTCAAATGGCCAATAGGCATGAACTCTTCAGTTCATGTCAGTGGCTAGACTTCGGTATAGCAGACAGCTAAGGCCTTCATTGCGTACAGTGATCCGCCCTAATTCCAGCGCTCCATCCACATAGGAAGCCGAGAACCTGGGGCGGTCACCTGTGCTAATCATGTGACTCCTCAATCCCAACCTATAGTCCGCCCAGGCTCTGGCACTCCTCCCACCTAGGAAGCCAGAAGTACAGGGCGATCATCTATGGAGGGTATGTGATGCGTCTGTCATCACATCCGCGTTACGCGGCGCCCTCGGAACCCTGCCCACGCCAGACGACAGGGGAGGGGAGCCAGCGAGAGACACACGCGAGAAGCGGAGGAGTACCGATACATATCGGGCTCCATGGCAACACTTCTGCATCGCGCGACACCTCCAACGTCCCGCCCGCGTTGCACGTCACGAGAGGGAGGCCGGACTGAGCACACAGAAAGGAAGTAGCCTTGAGGGTGACACCAACCCTAGTGTCACCCAAATGGACCTGAGCCCAGAGTGAAAATGTGTAAAAAACAAAAAAACATTGAAAACACAAATATTGATGAGGGAATGTATAATTAACACTGACGGAAAGGGAGAAAGCTTAGCCCCACACTCAGTGAATAAACAGTGAATAAAATAAAAAATACTATGGAACCAAAAAATAATTAAATAATGGAAAAAATTTAAGTGAAAAATGAAGATGAATGTGATAAAATGTACATATCTCCCATGTTCATAACAACATAGAGGATGAAAATATTAAATTATAAAATATTCTTTAAGACTGATTAATAAACGAGTTGAGGTCCCACTCCACGTTCAAGGCAAATGGGAAGTAGGACCTCAACTCATATATCCAGTACGTCTCGAGGCGCGAGACGCTTCGAAGACGTGACTCGCCCCTCCAATGCGGGACAAACCTATCAATGACCTGAAAAAGTGTACCTCACGGGTCCCTATTGTGGCATTCTAGCTAGTGGCGTGGTACTGTATGTTTACTTTTTCCTCCTCTATTACCGGTTATATGTTCATTAACACGGATAGAGAAGGTTCTGATCGTACGGCCCACATATTGTTTTTTACAGGGACAGGTGAGCAGATATACAATATATTGGGATGAACAGGTGGTAAAATGTTTCATACTGTATATTTTAGAGGTGATGGTAGACTTAAATGTGATACTTTTGTGTCGTCCTCCTACATTGCACAGGCACACCTTGCATCTACGGCAAGGGTAATAACCTTTGCAGTCCTGAAAAAATGGGATTTTCTTAGGTGGATCAATCACATTAGGGGCTACCTGTCCCTGTATGGATCGAGCTCCCCTAAAAATGACAGGTGCCCATTCAGGAAGAACCGAGCCTAGTAATCCATCATTTTGAAGTACCTTCCAATGCCTTTTTACAATATCTCTAATTTGTTTGGACTGAATGGAATGAGTTGTGAAGAAGGCATATTGGAATCTATTATTCGAGGTATCTTTACATTTTTCTACCAAAGTAGAGCTTCTTTCAGTTGTCAAAGCTCTATTAATTTCTGCCTCAAGTAGATCTGGGTTATAACCCTTCTCTAGGAATCTGGATTTAAGAACTTGGGACTGCGATAAAAAGTCCGAAGTTTGTGTGCAGTTACGCCGCAGCCTCAAAAATTGGCTGTGGGGGCCTTCAACCAAGGCCTTCTTATAGGTCATAGTAGGGTCAGTAAGGATAGGGCTGTAAGTCTCGGAATCATCTAGGATATTTATGATTATGTTGAACTCTAATGATAGAGGCATTTCCTTGAGTTATGAGGTTAGCGAGTCCACGGTCCAATTTTCCCCCAGCCTCGCCAACCTCTTCATGGCCCAGTGGGAGGAGGATGTCGTCTGTGCTGACCGGAGACCCGAATTGGTTCTTTGGGCCAGATACATAGACAACATCCTCCTCATATGGGCGGGAGATTGGGGGTCTCTTGATAGTTTTATGATTATGTTGAACTCTAATGATAGAGGCATTTCTTCGAGTTATGAGGTTAGCGAGTCCACGGTCCATTTTTTAGATCTAGAGATATTTGTGGTGGATCAACATCTGGAATTTCGAACTTATTTTAAACCCACCGACCGGAATGGTTACATTCCGGTCGAGAGTTGCCATCAAGAGCAATGGCTCAAATCAGTTCCCCCGCAGCCAATTTTTGAGGCTGCGGCGTAACTGCACACGAACTTCGGACTTTTTATCGCATTTCCAAGTTCCTAAATCCAGATTCCTAGAGAAGGGTTATAACCCAGATCTACTTGAGGCAGAAATTAATAGAGCTTTGACAACTGAAAGAAGCTCTACTTTGGTAGAAAAATGTAAAGATACCTCGAATAATAGATTCCAATATGCCTTCTTCACAACTCATTCCATTCAGTCCAAACAAATTAGAGATATTGTAAAAAGGCATTGGAAGGTACTTCAAAATGATGGATTACTAGGCTCGGTTCTTCCTGAACGGGCACCTGTCATTTTTAGGGGAGCTTGATATATACAGGGACAGGTAGCCCCTAATGTGATTGGTCCACCTAAGAAAATCCCATTTTTTCAGGACTGCAAAGGTTATTACCCTTGCCGTAGATGCAAGGTGTGCCTGTGCAATGTAGGAAGATGACACAAAAGTACCACATTTAAGTCTACCATCACTTCTAAAATATACAGTATGAAACATTTTACCACCTGTTCATCCCAATATATTGTATATCTGCTCACCTGTCCCTGTAAAAAACAATATGTGGGCCGTACGATCAGAACCTTCTCTATCCGTGTTAATGAACATATAACCGGTATTAGAGGAGGAAAAAGTAAACATACAGTACCACGCCACTACCTAGAATGCCACAATAGGGACCCGTCAGGTACACTTTTTCAGGTCATTGATAGGTTTGTCCCGCATTGGAGGGGCGAGTCACGTCTTCGAGGCGTCTCGCGCCTCGAGACGTACTGGATATATGAGTTGAGGTCCTACTTCCCGTTTGCCTTGAACGTGAAGTGGGACCTCAACTCGTTTATTAATCAGTCTTAAAGAATATTTTATAATTTAATATTTTCATCCTCTATGTTGTTATGAACATGGGAGATATGTACATTTTATCACATTCATCTTCATTTTTCACTTAAACTTTTTCCATTATTTAATTATTTTTTGGTTCCATAGTATTTTTTATTTTATTCACTGTTTATTCACTGAGTGTGGGGCTAAGCTTTCTCCCTTTCCGTCAGTGTTAATTATACATTCCCTCATCAATATTTGTGTTTTCAATGTTTTTTTGTTTTTTACACATTTTCACTCTGGGCTCAGGTCCATTTGGGTGACACTAGGGTTGGTGTCACCCTCAGGGCTACTTCCTTTCTGCACACTCAGTCCGGCCTCCCTCTTGTGACGTGCAACGCGGGCGGGACGTCGGAGGTGTCGCGCGATGCGGAAGTGTTGCCATGGAGCCCGATATGTATCAGTACTCCTCCGCTTCTTGCGTGCGTCTCTCGCTGGCTCCCCTCCCCTGTTGTCTGGCGTGGGCCGGGTTCCGAGGGTGCCGCGTGATGCGGATGTGACGACAGACGCGTCACATACCCTCCATAGATGATCGCCCTGTACTTCTGGCTTCCTAGGTGGGAGGAGTGCCAGAGCCCGGGCGGACTATAGGTCGGGATTGAGGAGTCACATGATTAGCACAGGTGACCGCCCCAGGTTCTCGGCTTCCTATGTGGGTGGAGCGCTGGAATTAGGGCGGATCACTGTACGCAATGAAGGCCTTAGCTGCCTGCTATACCGAAGTCTAGCCGCTGACATGAACTGAAGAGTTCATGCCTATTGGCCATTTGAGTTACCCAATCTCTATCATTTAACTTGCTACTGATGCCATGTCCTGGCTCTAGACCGCATGTCATGACAAATGTTTGACATGTGCATTGGGAGGTCCTAGGGTGCCTGTTTCTTGACAAGCCCACTGATTGGTCGTTTGATCTGTTTGCCCTTTTAGGATGATATTATTGGCCTCCCCATGCAAGGTTTAGTGCTTCCTGATCAGCTGATACTCCTTGGTCCAATAATATTCAATTATGCCTCGCCGTTTGTGATTGGTCTACAATTTTATGTATTATCTTTAAAATGTCGGCAACTCAGAGATGGTGGCTTATGCCCCAGTAGAAGACCTATGGGTCGAAACATGTCGGGCTTTTTTACCTTCTCTTAGGTTGCCCCATATATATATTTTTTATTCTGTGATCACTTTGTTTTTATGTATCTTGTTTTATTACAATAAAAAGATACCACCATTTTTATCTGCACTATGGAGAAGCTCTCTTTTTCTTTCCACATATAACTGGGAGAGCTCCAATATAGCCTATCTTGGCTATACACCATACACTTCAGTCACCAGAATTCCGCCTATAGTCACTATAAGGATTCGTTAGATGATCCCGTGAGAACCTGGGAAATCGATACTCAAGACCGTTGTCAATCCGGATATCGATCTACAGGCCTGGTGTGGTGTAACGCTCCCATGACTCCATGTCATAAGACAGGGGAGTCCACGAGATCTGGTAAGAGTCCAGCTTACTACTGTTTTGCCCTGTTGGAATTCTTGAAGTTGCATCCATGTGTTGAACCCACTTAGTTTCCCTTCACATCACGAACTTTTTCACAGCCATTTTTGTTTCTTCATACACATTTGTAGAGACATTTATATGGACTTTCCTTTATTCATGTTTTTGTCTTGATAAATCACACACATTTTTTATTATTAAGGTGTGTGGTGGAGAACCTTTATCACGTTTAAGCGCTACATTTTTTATTCACATTATTCATTGTTGTTTGTCACGTCGTATGTAGCCGCTTCATTTCAACAATTTAGCGCAGTGTTTTTCTGTTTTTCCTAATTGATTCCTACCTCAGCTCACTGAAAATCCCCAAGCTCCAAGATCACCATAGGGACTGCTTGGAGAACCCTATTTCAGCAGAGGAAGTTTCTCAGGTCATTCAGAACCTTAAAAATGAATCTGCTCCCGGTCTGGATGGCTTTTTCAGCCCCGTACTACAAACATTTTACCCCACTGCTATCTCCCTATCTGGCCCGCTTCTTTAACCAGCTTCGAGCTGGTGGACAACTAGACAAGACGTTCAATTCGGCCTTCATCACAGTACTACCAAAACCAGGCAAGGACACTAGCTGCACCGCTAATTATCGGCCCATATCATTGCTCAACAATGATCTAAAAATCTTAACGAAAATACCAGCAAATAGAATTTCTACATTTATTAGCCTTTATATTCATAGGGATCAGGTAGGCTTTATTCCCGGGAGACAGGGCCTAGATCAGATCAGGAGAGCTATAGATATCGTTTCACTACTACGATCTGGCTGGGACAAGGGACCCCCTCAGCAGGGATTCATGCTGTCACTGGATCTCATGAAAGCATTTGACTCTGTCTCATGGGCCTTCCTGTTCCCGATACTACAAATATGGGGATTCGGCCCACCCTTTATGAGTATAATAGGTGCACTTTATTCCACTCCAGTAGCACAAATTAAAATGCAGGGTTATTACTCACATCCTTTCCCGATTTTAAATAGTACCAGACAAGGTTGCCCATTGTCCCCATTGATTTTTGCCATGGTCATCGAGACACTAGCTATCGCCATCAGGGATGATCCGGACATACTTGGAGTGCGTTGTGGCTCACAAACCCACAAGTGCGCCCTTTTAACTGATGATGTGTTGCTTTTCATCACCTCAACACTTACCTCATTACCAAATTTATGCAGGGTACTCGATGACTACCCATACCTGTCCCCAAAGATCACATCAGAAAATTTCAATCCAAAAGTATTAAATTTATATGGGGCATGAAGGGACATAAGATTGCCAAAGGGACCCTGTTTAGGAGCAGAGATCAGGGAGGAGTGGGTCTACCTAATCTTCTCTGGTACCACCAGGCAGCACAACTTTCCCAACTCTCCATTATCTACTCTAAGATTGCACACCCAGATTGGGTACACAAGGAACGACAAGCTATCAATCAGTGTACTCTATAAGTTGGACCTCGTCTAAATCTAGACCTGCCATCATGGTCCCTACACTATCCCACTCCCTTACATTATGGGTCTCTCTCAAAACCAATCCTAAACTGGTATCACACTGACATCCTTTGTCTCAGATTTTCAGAAATCCTCTCTTTCCTCCTGGCATGAACATAAATGCATTCCAGTGGTGGCTAGATAAGGGGATATATAGGATAGGACATTTTGCTAACCCTAAGGGACCCCTCACTATGGCCCATTGCATTAACAAACTCGACATGCCCAGCACAGAAAGATTCCGATACAGGCAGATCTCTCACTTTCTCCAGTCCCTTCAGTCACCCAATTCCATCCCGCTTTCGATCACGGAATATGAAAGGTGGTGTGGTCAGGCTATGGAGCAGAGGGGCAGGATTACAGTGATTTACCAATTACTTGCTAAGTCTAAGACCAAATCATTCTTTATGAGAGAATGGTAAAGGGACCTACAACACACATGAAGTATTGAAGAATGGCATAGAGCATTTACTGCAGCATCTAAGGGCATTTTGAATATAGCATTAATGGAAGCAAACCTGAAAGTCCTAATGAGGTGGTATATGGTTCCCCTAAAACTCTCCAAAATTTATCCACGCACCTCCCCCATGTGCTTTCGCAATTGCGGGCATGTTGGGTCTATGCTACATATATGGCGGGACTTTCAAAGGATCAGGGGCCTATGGAATAAGATACGGTATTTAATATCATTAGGAAAATAACAGATTTACCAATTCAAAAGTCCCCTCAACTAGCTCTCCTAAATTTCCTTGCCCAAAAAACCCTGAATTATTCCAACGACTTATTATGTTAATTTTCCTTGGGACCAAGCTCACTATTGCTCGGGCTTGCAAAAGACCAACTGTATCCTTTCTCTTGGTTAAGAGAAAGATATCATGGATCATGGCCCAGAAGAAAACGGTTAACATCCTTCTGGACACTACCTCTAAACACGATGCTGTCTGGGAACCCTGGACTAAATACATATCTCTACCACCCACAGCTTCTCCATCGCCTGGGACTCCATAGATGAGCGAGTACTGCACCATCTTATGATGTATCATCTCTTTCTTCTCTACCATATCTTTTTCCTTCTCTCTTCTTTCCTTTCCTCTTCTATACTTCTTGTTGTCTTCCTACAGGTTCTACTATTTTGCTAACACTTGGAGAAGCTACTTCAGCCCTAGCATTAATTACAGGCGAAAGTCTTCTTCTGCTTGTTACCAAAGCTAATTTGATGAAGATTGGACCTCTGGTTCGATTCTCTCCATTTATCGGACTTCCACATGCAACTATAGCTGTAATCTCTGTTTGTCCTCCCAACAGTCTAGGTTCAGTCTTTGTACTAGACACTTTATTTGTGATTCACTTTCCTTTCTACCCCTCCTAAGGGGTTTTGATTCACTTTTGTTACAGCATGTTCCATAGCACTGGATGTTCAGCTCTGCCTGGGGGGCGGGCCTCCCCTGCCAGCACAGCGAGTTCCCTTGAGGGGTGCTGGGGTTGGAGGAGCGGTCCCTCAAACAGGAGTCGGTCTTCTTAGGCTTAACCTAATGCTGGTACCATATAGTTCTTTATCTTTACTATATTTTATGATGTGTCTGGTACTATTTTGATAATTGTTGCAAAATGGCTTCACCTATATTTTTGTTCAATTCTCCTGTTGATATCTCAATAAAAACTATTGAAAGAAAATATTTAAACCTAGGTTTGAAAAATATACTGTATATACAAAAATTAACATAAAAAAATTGGCACACATGCAGCTTTTGATGATGGTGGACTCCTAGTCCCTGCCAGCTCTCTGTTACCCCTGAACAGCTTCTCATCATTCCTACTGCAACAGGGGTAAGCTTAATTCCTATAGGACTCTCTTGGGCACCCCGTGGTAAAAAACGCTCCCCCGCTTCCTCCAGAGCAATGGAACCAGATTGGCATGAAGCACTTCCTGTCTAGGCCGCAATCCCCAGCCTCAATTTCTCCATCGGGCCCGCACTCACCTGCTGACCCAGTCTCAGGCACTTGGACAGCCATGCAAGCTACACAGGCGCCCTCCATGACCCCCCCATATGATCCTTACCCCAGAGCTGCTGGATAAGAAGCTGCAGCTTCTCTTCCACCAACTAACCCTCAACATTGCCCTGGAAGTAGGGAAGCTCTCACAAGAACTTCATGGGTAGATAGAACAGATTGGTGAATGCACAGATGCTCTGGAAACAAAATTTGATGATCTGGTGCAGTAAGACCAAGCCTTAGAGAAGGAAAATTCTACTTTAAAGCACAATGGGGTTGATTTACTAAAGGCAAATCCCCTTTGCACTACAAGTGCACTTGGAAGTGCAGTCGCTTTAGATCTGAGGGGAAGATCTGAAATAAGGGAAGGCTCTGCTGATTTTAACATCCAATCACGTACAAGCAAAAATGCTGTTTTTTATTTTCCTTGCATGTCCGCCTTAGATCTACAGCGACTGCACTTCCAATTGCACTTGTAGTGCAAAGTGAATTTGCCTTTAATAAATAAACCCCAATGTCTCTCAATTGCAGCTTTAACAAGAAGACCTTGAGAACAGAGAAAAAGGCCAAAACATTCCCCTAGAGCAGGACTTTTGAGGCACTACCATCAATGATGCAATGTAAGTAAAAAATATATAATTTTATTACAAAATTCAAAAGTACAACAAAACATATATACAAAAATACAAATCAAACACAAACAATATATACAATGGGATACATCAAAAAGCAAGGACATGTAATTTGGACACAACTGCATCACATTGAGAGGAAAACCAAAAGTGGAAATGTAATAAGTCTCACTGAACCGATGCGTTTCGGGGAATCCTTCATCAGGGTTCATTAAGTGAGAGTTACCATCTAAGAAATTACAAGAAGAAGAAGAAACATTAACATCACACACAAAAAACAGATAACATTCCCCCCACATCCAGTGAAGGTATGTGTGCGAGTCATACTCACTTCCAAAATACATGTGCTATAGAAGTATCCAAGGCATAAAATCAGCTTCACAATGGCCTCCCAGGCCATGTGCATACAAAGAGAGCCAGATCGCGGACCATGTAGAGTAAAATTGTAATGACTGGTGCATATAATGCAATCCCACTGGGTGCTGAAAACCGCCCGCCTAAGATTTGGAAATTGCACTGACGAGGCGACCTTTAAAGCCGAAGCAAATAATTTGCGTGCAAGACTCCTTGAGAGAGGTTATTCATACACCTCCCTCAAAAAGGCCTTTAGGCGGGCCACCACACATACCAGACAGGCTTTGATTTACTCACAAAAGAACAAAAAACAGGATAACCATCTGCGCATTATTACCAAATACTGCAATCAACATGCTGAAGTTAAAAGAATTGTGTCCAAGTTCTGGCACATTCTTACCATGGACCCAAATTTGAATAGACTCCTCCCCGAGAGTCCGCTCTTTACTTTCAGGAGGGCTACTTCCTTATCCTCCAGATTGGTGAGGAGCGAATTCAAAGATGAAAATTTTGCCCAGCACTGTAAATATAGGGGCACATTTATGTGTGGGGCCTGTGGGTACTGTAAGTATATGTATACTACCAAAAATCCCACCTTACCCGATGGCAGTACCTTCAGGCCAAAACACTTTGCCAATTGCAAGACTAAGGGAGTGGTGTATATGCTATGGTGTGATTGCGGATGTTTCTATGTCGGGAAAACCAAGTTGGAGTTCTGGCATAGGGCATACCGCCACATCAGAAGCATGCAGACCTGTGACCCTGATCTACCACTGGGGAGACACACTTCCCTGGTGCATCAGGGACTGTTTCCAAGAATCAAATTTTTGATTTTGGATCGAGTCCACCCCAGTTCGAGGGGGGGAGATTGGAATAAGGATCTCCTCCAGCTTGAACTGAGGTGGATCTACAACTTGCGGACGACTAGGCCCCCCGGACTCAATGACACTACATGTTTCAAACCGTTCCTGGAGGGTTTTGACTCCGGGGGGTATGGAGAGGTAGTGTTACCTCTCAGCACCTTCCGGTGAGCACCCCAGGTTACACTGTCGATTGTAGGAGACTCATACTCAATTCTGTTTACCATATCTATCCCTGTGGTTCAGTGGTAGAATTTTTGCCTGCCATGTGGGAGGCCTGGGTTCGTTTCCCGGCCAATGCACCTTTACCTGCCTTTTTTATTTTTTGAATTTTTGTTCCTGCTGGTACATTAGGTATCATGCAGGACACAAATACAAGGTTTATATAATTTCTAAGGGGCCAGCTTAAATCTTATGCATCTGCCTCCAATGGGGACTGTGGCATCTATGGGATCAGATTCCAGGATTGGGATTTGAGCATGTTTTAAAACTCATTGGTGCATTTTGTAGCTGCTATACAGTCTTTTCCTCTCCATGTGACAGCTTCATAATAGTCTCCCATGCAGTGATTGCATTTGTTTTTAATTCATATGCCATTCTGACTGAATGGTGTTTGATGCAAGAATCATGCATATATATATTACACTGTTACTGTTTTCTCATCGTGGACTGTCATCACATTTTTTCTCTTTTTTTTTTCCCTTTTCATTATGAATGGCATGGAGTCCCTGAGTCTGTTGGTTGCTGTTTTTGTAGTGCGCGGACCCGGCACGGCAAGGATGTCCCCTTTGTGGGACATACTGAGGGGAGCATCCTCGGATGCTCCTCTATCCCTGATCTGGTTCAGCATGGCTGTTTCCAGCTCAGGCTTGCCATGCCGGTGGGGGTGGACGGCGGTGCGCAGCTCCGAGGCGCGGCCGTGATGTCCGCCGCTATCCTGCGTTCCAGCTTGGCTGGCGCACATGCGCGGTACGGACTCGGGGCCAGCGCTTGCGGGGAGGCGTGGCGCGGTCCACGCTCAGGGGGCCCATCGACAGGACTTGACGTAGGGTGTATCCCTTCAGGCTGACAATGAGTCAGCTGTTGGGAGGTGGGAGGAATTAACATAGGGGAATTAACAAATTGACGTAGGGTGTTTCCCTTCAGGCTGACAATGAGTCAGCTGTTGGGAGGTGGGAGGAATTAACATAGGGGACGGATCTTGGCTTCAGCTGTTCGGCGTTGTAATCAGCCGACAGCGTGAGGTGTGTGTTATAAATACAGAGTTCATTCACTCTGATCTTGTGATCGGAGGAGGATGCCTCATTGATACTATGATGTTGGACTGATTATACAGGTAACCTGAGCAACCTGGATTGCTGTTATCTCCACTTCTTTGCATACCTTAAGTGGTGTCTGGCTTTTACCATTTAAATATGTTTACCCATATTAGAACCTTGTTTCCCTTTTTTAATTAGATCTCTCTCTCCTTTACTATCTGCAGCTTTATGGTTGTCAGCCTGGCCCCCGAGTCCTCCTCCTTCCCCCTACATCACAACCTGTAGGTCTCCCCCGTTTGGATCTAGCTTACAGGTATGTTTCCTGTGGCTAGTCCCCACAACTATGTGCTCAGGTTTTTTACACACCCTGGGATTTTCAATCCCAGGAGATATGATTGTCTATATTGATTATCAAAATCATCATTATTTATGGGGTCTTGTCCTTGTTTTCAGGTCCGGTTAATTTTTGGACCCCAGCCCGCGCACAAACGCCGTGCCAAATCTTAGGCGCGGCGGTTTTCAGCACCCATTGGGATTGCATTATATGCACCAGTCATTACAATTTTACTCTACATGGTCCGCAATCTGGCTCTCTTTGTATGCACATGGCCTGGGAGACCGTTGTGAAGCTGATTTTATGCCTTGGATACTTCTATAGCACATGTATTTTGGAAGTGAGTATGACTCTCACACATACCTTCACTGGATGTGGGGGGAATGTTATCTGTTTTTTGTGTGTGATGTTAATGTTTCTTTTTAATTTTGTAATTTTTTAGATGGTAACTCTCACTTAATGAACCCTGATGAAGGATTCCCCGAAACGCGTTGGTTCAGTGAGACTTATTACATTTCCACTTTTGGTTTTCCTCTCAATGTGATGCAGTTGTGTCCAAATTACATGTCCTTGCTTTTTGATGTATCCCATTGTGTATATTGTTTGTGTTTGATTTGTATTTTTGTATATATTTTTTGTTGTACTTTTGAATTTTGTAATAAAATTATATATTTTTTACTTACATTGCTTCACTAATGGTAGTGCCTCAAAAGTCCCGCTCTAGGGGAATGTTTTGGTATTTTTGGATTTTTGGGATGTGGCACACCCTCTGCTTAGTACTACTCCCTGTCAGAGACCTCTTTTTCTTGAGAACAGAGAAAGACACCAGAATCTACGCATCCATGGCGTATCTGAATCTGTGAGCAATAATAACCTGCACCCAAATCTCTTAGGCCTTTTAAATACCCTTGCTCCCACTATAGCGGACATAGACTGGCGTCTCAATCAGGCACATAGATCACTGGGCCCCAAACCACCTGCACCAGCTCGACCCAGAGATGTCATCATCACAGTTTCATTATTATTACAGTAAAAAAGCACTTGCCCTTGCTACCCAGAATAAATATCAGATTGCCTATAAAGGTGACAAGCTACAAATCTTCAAATCTTCAGTGATCTCAGCCTGATCACCTTGGCTAAATGTCGACAGCTCTGTCCTATCACCTCACACCTACAGCTTCACTGGACTCCCTATTACTGGGGATTTCCTTTTTGCCTAATTGTCACTGGAAGGGTGTTCAGCACAGTCTACGTGATCTACAAAAAGGTGATGCTTTCATTCGGAGTTTAGGCCTCCCAACACTTCTAGAAGATGACCTGCTCCTTCCACAGCCTCCTTCATGTTCATCTCTTGCTACACCAATTAGGATCTGGACCCTTGCTAAGCAGAAGCATGAGTTGGATGTCCTCCACTCCACTATGAGTGCATCCCTCCAAGCAAACCCCTTGAGCCCTAAGTGCTTTATTTTGTTGCCTTCCCCTCCAGATCTGTTGCCCTTGGTTTTTCTGGCTACAGGTTCTATTGTCCTCTGTGTAGGACCTTGTTCTCATGTTCATAGGATACAATCTTAGTTTATTTTCGTTTTGTTTGTTCAATCGCACCATATGATTTGTTTACCTACATCTTTTGCTGGAGAGTGGGTGGTGATGACGAAATGTGTAGGGTGGGACTTACGTATGTCTTGCGTCACCTCAGAATAGATGAGCATAGGCCTTTCAGGACGGAACTCTCTCTCTCTTTTTTATGCTCAAAGCCTACTGTGTAAATGTGAGTACGATACTGCATCAGTCTTAATAAAGTTTTACATATACGGTTTTACACTATGGGCATTCCTCCTCTTTTTCATGCAAATTGACAAACAACATTGCAAAGCACAGACCGGAACACCCAGAATTTCTGCACAGGGGCACACACTGTGACCGCTCATACCCCTGCAGGGGGAAGGGGATCCGGTGAGTGCAAACATAATTAGAGCACGCTGTTGAGGCACAACCACCGAACCAGCACCTGGACAAGAAATTTCCCTTACATTTTTGTTTACAATACCTCTCTGAACCATCCAAAAAGACTTTTTAACAAACATAAAGTGACTTTCTTTTCCATTAAAACTGGTTATTAAGCACATCAGTCACTTTACATTTTAGCACTAGTCACCTGATATTAGCACTTAACAAGCACGAATTGCACTTTATTAACTTATATAATATGCACTATAAGATTGTGGTTTTAATAAGCAACACGGTACTGTGTATCAAATGATTTATACTCTTGATGCAAACAATATCATTCTTATAAGCACTATTAGCACTTTGTGGATTTATACATGTTATGCATACCAGAGCACGGTTTGTAGGTATAGTAAGTAGCATTGTATAGCATGTGTTGTATTAATATCTTACTCAGAATAGGATCCTACATTCATGAAGAACTTTGTGGCAAACCATTGCCAGGCACGTAAACACCCACACATTTGGTTTCAAACACACTTATTATTATTCAGCACATATTCGGATTGTTTGCATATGGTTTATATATTTGGCTTCGGATATTATTTTTTACATATTTTGTCATTTATACATTAACAAAGGAACTGGGCATAGCACTATAGTGGACTTCACCACTATATAAAAAAATCTTCCATCATATATAAAAAAAATTGTTTTCAAGAAGAGCAGCGCCATATCTACTCCTGCTTTCCTTACAATTTTTTTTTCTGTTTCCCTTTCCTGCTTTGGAGACTCCTTTGTGGAATTGTCTCCTTGCACTTCATTATCTATCATTTCTATTTGGATGATGGTATCCCTTATCTGTATTTTTATTTACTCAATTAGAAGTTTCCCCACTATACCATCCTCTAATATATTGATGCTTAATGCAGCTATCTCCCTAGAAGAGCTCTCACAAGTGGTTAAAGAACTCCCTTTACATAAGTCTCCAGGTCCTGACGGGCTTACATATGCTTATTACAAGACCATTCTTCTAACATTAGTCCCTCACATGCTGGACCTGTAAAGCTCCCTACTCCAATGAAACTCCCCCTCCCCCCTTTTATGCACTCTTATATTTCTGTCATCCTAAAGCCTGGAAAGGATACTTCCCTTCCAGATACTGTAGCTATAAGCCCATAGCTCTTCTTAATTCAGACTACAAGATTTTCACGAAGCTACACAAGGATGGGAAACAATCCACTGGCATTTTACTCATTACATCACCACCAGCAGTGAATTTTACCTCATGATTAACCACTTGCTTACTGGGCACTTAAACCCCCCTCCTGTCCAGACCAATTTTCAGCTTTCAGTGCTCTCACACTTTGAATGACAATTACTCAGTCATGCAACACTCTACCCAAATGATTTTTTTGTCCTTTTTTCCATACAAATAGAGCTTTCTTTTGGTGGTATTTGATCACCTCTGGGTTTTTTATTTTTTTGCGCTATAAATGAAAAAAGACCAAAAATTTTGAAAAAAAAAATTTTTTTCTTAATTTCTGTGATAAAATTTTGCAAATTGTTAATTTTTCTTCATAAATTTTGGCCACAATTTATACTGCTACATATCTTTGGTAAAAATAACCCAAAATTTGTGGAACTTATTTGGTCTGTTTGAAAGTTTTAGAGTCTACAAGCTATGGTGCAAATCATAAAAAATGTATCACATCTGATTTACTGGTGGCCTATCTCATTTCTTGAGACCCTAACAAGCCAGGAAAGTACAAATGCCCCCCAAATGACCCCTTTTTGGAAAGTAGACATTTCAAGGTATTTAGTAAGAGGCATGGTGAGTTATTTGAAGTTGTAATTTTTTCCCACAATTCTTTGCAATATTAAGATTTTTATTTTTTTATTTTTATTTTTTCACAAAATTGTCATTGTAATAGCTTATTTCTCTCACATGGCATGTGCATACCACAAATGAAACCCCACAATACATTCTGCTACTCCTCCTGAGTATTACGATACCACATGTGTGGGACTTTTTCACTGCCTGGCCACATACAGAGGCCCAACATGCAGGGGAGCACCATCAGGTGTTCTAGGAGCAAAAATTACACATCTCATTTCTCAACCACCTATTACACTTTTGAAGGCCCTGGAGCACCAGGACAATGGAAACACCCACAACATGACCCCATTTTGGAAAGCTAACACCCCAACGTATAATCTATGAGGCCTAATGAGTCTTTTGAACGGTTCATTTTTTTACAGAAGTTTTTGGAAAATGTGGAAAAAAATGAAAACGCATTTTTTTTTTTACACAAAGTTGTACGTTTAAAAGATATTTTCAACACATAGCATTTAGATAGCAAAAATGACACCCCAAAATACATTCTGCTACTCCTCCTGAGTATTACAATACCACATGTGTGGAACTTTTTCACTGCCTGGCCACATACAGTGGCCCAACATGCAGGGGAGCACCATCAGGTGTTCTAGGAGCAAAAATTACACATCTCATTTCTCAACCACCTATTACACTTCTGAAGGCCCTGGAGCACCAGGACAATAGAAACACCCACAAAATGACCCCATTTTGGAAAGCTAACACCCCAATGTATAATCTATGAGGCATAATGAGACTTTTGAATGGTTCATTTTTTTCCAGAAGTTTTTGGAAAATGTGGAAAAAAATGAAAACGCATTTTTTTTTTACACAAAGTTGTCAGTTTATAAGATATTTCCAACACATAGCATTTAGATAGCAAACATGAAACCCCAAAATACATTCTGTTACTCCTCATGAGTATGGCGATACCACATGTGTCAGACTTCTACACAGCCTGACCACATACAGAGATCCAACATGCAAGGAACACCGTCAGGTGTTCCAGGAACACATAGCATGCACATACCAAGAATTACACCCCAAAATACATTATGCTGAGCAAAGTGTAAACAAAAGATTACCTGTGGTTGTAGTAGCGCAGTTGTACACAGGAGGATAGCACTGATCCAGGCAGCAGGCAGGGACTTGGTCAGCAACGGCAAACACAATTGTCCAGGCAGCAGGCAGGGATACTGTCCATATACAGTCCAGGGTTAGTGCAGGCAGAGATATTGTCAGAAGTGCCATAAATATTGGTCCTGGTAGTAGACAGGTCCATGTGGTGTGGTCAGTGCGACAGGCAGGGACATAATGGCAGTAAGTCCTACAGGCAGCAGTAGGGCCTCATTCAGGACAGAATGGGGACAGGGGTAGAGGCTTCTCCCACCCAAATCTCTTTGAAGCCTCCGAGTCTCCAGACCCTAATCTAGGAATGAGAAAACAAAAAAAATTGTTTTCTTCATCCAGAAAAACAATTCTGGAGCCCCTCACATATGTGAGACCCCTGTGTTGAATCCCATTAGTCCAGTTGCAGGGTACAAGATCAGTCCAAGAGGCAGGCAAATATCATGGTCAAACAGTCCAAGGTCAGTTCCAGATCAGGCAGAGGTATGTACAGAATCGTTAGGCAGAAGCATGGTCGAATAACAGTCCAGGGTCAGTTCCAGATCAGGCAGCGTTATGTTCAGAATCGTTAGGCAGAAGCATGGTCGAAATAACAGTCCAGGGTCAGTTCCAGATCAGGCAGCGGTATGTACAGAATCGGCAGGCAGAAGCGTGGTCGAATAACAAGCCAGGGTCAGTTACAGAGCAGGTAGTGGCATAAGGGGTGTGAAGGTGTGTGAAGGCAGGAACTGAGGATTATGTTACCATACTTCACTAATAATTTAGTGAAGTATGGTAACAGCGAAAGCATTCACTTATGCAGAGGCCTGGTTCGGAAGGGCATTGGGCACAGTAATAAGATGTATCGCTTCTGATTCCTGCTCTGGTACACACCTTACATCTTTTTTGACATCGTTGGTCTGGGAGGGAGTCTATCTGGAAAGTGGCGCTCGGAGAGTCGACTAAGAACATCTGATCGGATGGTTTCTGGGGGGCCGTTCGGGAATATTAGGGCAGTGTAAATTTCCTCTTGGTAGCCAAGGAAGCGTTTGGGGTTTTGGGTGGAATTACGGTAAATTACATATGAGTTGTATATGGCCAATTGAAAAAAATAAATTGCGACTTTTTTATACCAATGGTATGTCCGTCTTGTGGCAAGGTATGGTTCCATCATTTGGTCATTGAAGTCGACTCCCCCCATGTACAAATTATATTCATAAACGCATTTTGGTTTTGAATGGGGCCATTTCTTCTAGGGATTTCTACGAAGGTATCATTGTGGATTGAAGATAACATATAGACATTTCTTCTGTCCCTCCACTTCACTGCCAAAATCTCCTTGTTCTGCAGGCTTGCCGTTTCTCCTTTCCTCAACCTCTTATTGACAAGACTTTGAGGAAAGCCCTTCCGGTTCCTTTTTATGGTTCCACATGCAGGCGTCTTCTTCCGGTGAAGGTTGTGGAACAGGGGCAGAGATGTGTAGAAGTTATCTACGTACAGGTGGTAGCCTTTTTCCAGTAGGGGGTATATCAGGTCCCAAACAATTTTCCCGCTTGATCCCAAGTAGTCCGGGCAATTAGGGGGTTGCAACTGGGTGTCCTTCCCTTCGTACACTTTGAAGGCATACATGTACCCTGTGACTCGGTCACATAGTTTGTACACCTTCACCCCATAGCGGGCCCTTTTGCTGGGGATAAGTTGCTTAATTTTAAGCCTGCCACTAAATTTAGCAAGGGACTCATCCACACATATATGTTGGTCCGGGGTAAACAGCTGGGGGAATAATTCAGAAAAATTATTTAATATTGGCCGAATTTTGAAAAGCCTGTCATAATTTGGGTCATTTCGGGGAGGGCACTGGGTGTTATCATTAAAATGAAGGAACCTCATTATCATTTGGTATCTGGTTCTGGGCATTACCTTGGAGAAGATTGGCATGTGGTGGATGGGGAGGGTTGACCAATAGGAATTCAAGGTGTTTTTTTTGGTGAGTCCCATAGCAAATGTGAGGCCTAAAAAAACCTTCAACTCCTCCACCGTTAGGTCTCTCCACTCGTAGGGACGGGCATAATAGGACGTTGGGTTATTTAGAATAAATTGCTGTGCATAAAGGTTGCACTGGGCCACAATTGTTGATAACATGTCCTCTGTAAAAATTAAATCAAAAAAATTGATTGGAGAAAAATTTTCCGTGTCCACCTGGACTCCTGGCTGGGCAGTGAAAGGGGGAATGTTGGCTTCTCCTGAATTAGGAGAAAGCCACAAGGGGCTTTGAAGGGCATAGGGAAGGCTGGCATGGGTCCTTGGCCTTTTTTGTGGAGGTACTGCGGTGCTGGTGGAAGGCACTGCGGTGCTGGTGGAAGGCACTGCGGTGCTGGTGGATGCCACTGCCTCCACACTAGAATGCCTTTGTTTGGCGGGCCAAATTTCTTCCTCCTCTGAGTCACTCAGTGTTCCACTACTGAGGACTGGCTCATAATTGACGTCCAACTCAGAATCGGAGTTTGAAATGGAATCCAAACAAGAGAGCTCCCCGTTGCTCTCGTCGGCCTGGGAAAGAATCTGGTATGCCTCCTCGGTGGAAAAGACTCTTTTGGACATGCTTGCTGGTGATGATGCGACTTCACAGGTGTGTGCTAAGCCGGCACTGATGAGGCGGTACTGATGAGCACAGATGGGCACTGAGGTGGCACAGAGGGGCACTGATGAGGTGGCACAGAGGGGCACTGATGAGGTGGCACAGAGGGGCACTGATGAGGTGGAACAGATGTGCACTGATGAGGCGGCACAAATGTGCACTGATGAGGCGGTACTAATGAGGCTGCACAGATGTGCACTGATGAGGCTGCACAGATGTGCACTGATTACACAGATGGGCACTGATGAGGCGGCACAGATGGGCACTGATGAAGCTGCACAGATAGGCACTGATGAAGCTGCACAGATAGGCACAGATGTGCACTGAGGCGGCACAGATGGGGACTGATTTACGGCACAGATATGCACTGATGAGGTGGCACTGATGAGATGGCACAGATGGGCACTGAAGTGGCACAGATGGACACTGAGGTGGCACAGATGGGCACTGATGGGGCGGAAAAGTTGTGCACTAATTGATTGCACTGATGAGGTGGCACAGATGTGCACTTATGAGGTGGCACAGATGTGGCGGCACAGATGGGCACTGATGAGGCGGCACAGATGGGCACTTATGAGGTGGCACAGGTGGGCACCGATGAGGCAGCACAGATGGCCACTGATGAGGCGGCATAGATGTGCACTGATTGCACAGATGTGCACTGATGAGGCGGCACAGATGGGCACTGATTGGCACTAATTGGCACAGGTGGGCACCGATGAGGTGGCACAGATGGGCACAGATGAGGTGGCACAGGTGGGCACCGATGAGGTGGCACAGATGGGCACAGATGAGGTGGCACAGGTGGGCACCGCTGAGGTGGCACAGGTAGGCACTGATGAGGTGGCACAGGTGGGCACTGATTGCAGATGTCTTGACACTGATCACCAATGGCACAGATGGGCACAGGTGGGCACAGGTGAGCACAGATTGGCACAGGTGGGCACAGGTGGGCACTGATTGGCACAGGTGGTCACCGATTGGCACAGGTGGGCACTGACTGGCACAGATCCCACTGTACTGTTTGAGCACTGTTTGGGCACTGTTTGGGCACTGTTTGATCACTTTTACAACAGGTAGAACTCACACAAGGCACAGATCGCTGCAGTATCCTCTCTCTCCTCACACGCGGTCTCTGTGTGAGGAGAGAGAGACAGCAATGAGAGATGATCTCATATGTTTACATTTGAGATCATCTCTCATTGGAACCGGCGATCGCGCTGTAAACGGCCGCTGTGATTGGCCGTTTACCGCGATCTGTGACTGGCTGTGTCCAAGGGACACGGCCAGCACAGAATTTCCCCAATGCGCGCACGTGAGCACGCACAGGGAACGAGGAAAGGGGAGGACATCATATGACGTCCTCCCGGAGATTGAGGTCCGCGCTGTAGCCGTCATTCGGCTTTGGCCCGGACCTCAAGTGGTTAAGGAAGCGTGGGCTAAATTCACTACTACTAATGCCCAACACATATCAAGCCCCACCTTTTTTTGGGAAACAGGCAAAGTCTTTCTCCGTGTAGAATCATATCTTTCACAACCGCATATAAAAAAAAAGTAGAGTGCCAATATTTGCAGGCCTGTGCGGCTCTATAACATGCACAATGCCAACTAAGCATCAACCCTTCTCCCCCACATAAGTTTGCTTGGCAAAAAGCCAAAAACCAACTTGATATGGGGTTGGAAATACATAAACACATTAAAACCTCCTATAGGTACTTACAGTTTTATGACTTTGGCAACAAAAGAGCAAAATGCTAGTCAGACTGGCCAGAGGACCTTAAAGCATTTGTTACCATAAAACTTAAAATTCCAGATATGGGCCTGCTGTACCATGTTGTTGTATAAGAAAGTCTCCTGTTCTCTTTGTATGCTTCCTTTATGTGAAATCACTGGTGTTCCTGCAAGTCTCTCTGCTTTAAAAACTGACCACACTAAGCAGGAGAACACATTGTAGCTAGTTCTCTAGCTATGCTGGGAACTCTGCCTGCTCTCCTCCAATGATCAGACTTGTCAGCTATTTACTGGGAAGCTCAGTGTGTTGATGGTTGTCCTCCCACCTGCTCTAATGCAGCTGGGAACAGAGGGAATGTTATCACTTACTTTAAAAAAAGGTATTTATGATATATTTTTATATCTATACAAAAATGTTTTGCCTTTCATTTCTATTTCAAACTGAATGGGTTGTTTTACAAGGTGACCATTTAAAATCACTTTAATTTAAAAACTTCTCACTCCACACAACACCTGAGGACATTAGGCTTGTCCTGGAGAATTACTGTAGGCAACTATATTCCAAAGGTAGCTCCTCATCTCCAACAGGGGTTGACTTTCTTTTTTTTTTGAAAGGCGTTTATTTTAGTTTTACAACAAAGAATACAACAGAGTAGGGATGAGCCGAACACCCCCCTGTTCGGTTCGCACCAGAACATGCGAACAGGAAAAAAGTTCGCTCGAACACGCGAACACCGTTAAAGTCTATGGGACACGAACATGAATAATCAAAAGTGCTAATTTTAAAGGCTTATATGCAAGTTATTGTCATAAAAAGTGTTTGGGGACCCGGGTCCTGCCCCAGGGGACATGGATCAATGCAAAAAAAAGTTTTAAAAACGGCCGTTTTTTCAGGAGCAGTGATTTTAATAATGCTTAAAGTCAAACAATAAAAGTGTAATATCCCTTTAAATTTCGTACCTGGGGGGTGTCTATAGTATGCCTGTAAAGGGGCGCATGTTTCCCGTGTTTAGAACAGTCTGACAGCAAAATGACATTTCGAAGGAAAAATTCCATTCAAAACTACCCGCGGCTATTGCATTGCCGACAATACACATAGAAGTTCATTGATAAAAACGGTATGGAAATTCAACACAGGGAAACCCCAAACCAAAATTTAAAAAAAAAAAGTGACGTGGGAGTCCCTCTAAATTCCATACCAGGCCCTTCAGGTCTGGTATGGATATTAAGGGGAACCCCGGCCAAAATTTAAAAAAAAAATGACGTGGGGTTCCCCCTAAATTCCATACCAGACCCTTATCCGAGCACGCAACCTGGTAGGCCACAGGAAAAGAGGGGGGGACGAGAGTGCGCCCCCCCTGAACCGTACCAGGCCACATGCCCTCAACATTGGGAGGGTGCTTTGAGGTAGCCCCCCAAAACACTTTGTCCCCATGTTGATGAGGACAAGGGCCTCATCCCCACAATCCTGGCCGGTGGTTGTGGAGGTCTGCGGGCGGGGGGCTTATCGGAATCTGGAAGCCCCCTTTAACAAGGGAACCCCCAGATCCCGCCCCCCCATGTGAAATGGTAAGGGGGTACTTACCCCTACCATTTCTCTAAAAAACTGTCAAAAATGTTAAAAATGACAAGAGACAGTTTTTGACAATTCCTTTATTTAAATGCTTCTTCTTTTTTCTATCTTCTTTCATCTTCTTCTTCTTCTGGTTCTTCTGGCTCTTCTCGTTCTTCCTCCAGCGTTCTCGTCCAGCATCTCCTCCGCAGCGTCTTCTATCTTCTTCTCCTCGGGCCGCTCCGCACCCATGGCATGGGGGGAGGCTCCCGCTCTTCTCTTCATCTTCTTCTTCATCCTCTTCTCTTCTTCCTTCTTCTCTTCTTCTCAGTTTTTTAGTGAAATGGTAGGGGTAAGTACCCCCTTACCATTTCACACAGGGGGGGCCGGGATCTGGGGGTTCCCTTGTTAAAGGGGGCTTCCAGATTCTGATAAGCCCCCCGCCCACAGACCCCCACAACCACCGGCCAGGGTTGTGGGGATGAGACCCTTGTCCTCATCAACATGGGGACAAGGTGTTTTGGGGGGCTACCCCAAAGCACCCTCCCAATGTTGAGGGCATGTGGCCTGGTACGGTTCAGGAGGGGGGGCCGCACTCTCATCCCCCCTCTTTTCCTGCGGCCTGCCAGGTTGCGTGCTCGGATAAGGGTCTAGTATGGATTTTTGGGGGACCCCACGCCGTTTTTTTTTTTTTTTTTGGCGCGGGGTTCCCCTTAAAATCCATACCAGTCCTGAAGGGTCTGGTATGGAATTTAGGGGGAACCCCACGTCATTTTTTTTAAAATTTTGGCTGGGGTTCCCCTTAATATCCATACCAGACCTGAAGGGCCTGGTATGGAATTTAGGGGGACTCCCACGTCATTTTTTTTTTTTTAATTTTGGTTCGGGGTTTCCCTGTGTTGAATTCCCATGCCGTTTTTATTTTAATTAACTTCTATGTGTATTGTCGGCAATGCAATAGCCGCGGGTAGTTTTAAATGGAATTTTTCCTTCGAAATGTCATTTTGCTGTTAACTGTTCTAAACACAGGAAACACGCGCCCCTTTACAGGCATACTATAGACACCCCCCAGGTATGAAATTTAAAGGGATATCACACTTTTATTGTTTGACTTTAAGCATTATTAAAATCACTGCTCCTGAAAAAACGGCCGTTTTTAAAACTTTTTTTTGCATTGATCCATGTCCCCTGGGGCAGGACCCGGGTCCCCAAACACTTTTTATGACAATAACTTGCATATAAGCCTTTAAAATTAGCACTTTTGATTTCTCCCATAGACTTTTAAAGGGTGTTCTGCGGCATTCGAATTTGCCGCAAACACCCCAAATTGTTCGCTGTTCGGCGAACTTGCGAACAGCCAATGTTCGAGTCGAACATGAGTTCGACTCAAACTCGAAGCTCATCCCTACAACAGAGACAGACTTACATTATAGGCATGTAAGGTGCTTATAACTATATCAAGTCAGGTACTAATTAGTGTACACTGAGCTGGTAGTCCCTGAAGGAACAGAAAGACCCCAACAGCATTCATACATACACACATTCAAACCCACACCACATACGACCCCATATCAATAGCAAATTTTCAAGGTCCCCCTATGTAGCAGAAAATTCCACACAGAATAATCCTTGGTTATTGTGTAGGCAACCTTCAGATCAATGTTCCTGAGTTACATTAGTGGAAGACTCACTGAATGTGTTGTGAGGAAAGGACAACCCCCCAGAAATCCTCCGAGACATCCAGCCATGGTTGCCATATTTTGGTGAATTTCTTAGGGCATGTCCTACTTTTATATATCAATTTAAATTTGGGGAGAACCCCATAAACATTACGAAAGAAGGCGTGGGCCAAAAAAGGGTCCACATCCTTTAATGCAATAAGATGATTTTACGTGCATAAAATAACAGTATACGTAACATAGTCCTGGCGTGTGTACGAGGAACATGATCATTAAGAATTCCTAAGAGTCCAACCTCTGGGGTATGAGGTATCAGTAAATGAAGCTTGTGGTCAAAAAAAGCAAATGGATCCTTCCAAAAAGTCAAGAGTCCAGAACAGCTCCAAAACATATGAAACAAATCAGCAACAATCATATCACATCTAGCACATGCAATATCCCGACCCAATCCCATCCAAACCAGCCTGACTGGTGTGTAATGCAGGTGATGTATGAACTTAAATTGGATCAGTAGGTCAGCAGTGCTGATTATATTCTGAAAACATATCTCGGTTGCCTCTTGCCAGTCCTCTTCAGAAAGCTCAGGCATTGACAGCAGCCATTTGCGATGAGAGTTCTGGAAAGGATCTGCCCCTACCAACTGGAGGCGGTCATAAAAGGTTGTCACCAACTTGGCAATCTCCAGAAACAATAAGAGGTCCTCAATAGATGATTCCATCAACCCAATGGTCAATGACCCAAATTGTGCCCGAATGGCATGTCTTAGTAAAAGATATTTAAAAAAGAATTTATTGTCAAGACTGTATTTATGTCTAGTGCGTCAAAGGGTAGTAAGGTATTATCCTCAACTATATGGGAATATAGTAACTCCAAATTGACCCAAATCGACCCCCAATTGACCCCAATTAATGATTAATTAATCAATTATATTTGTTATTAGAAGAATTATAAATGGTCTCTTATTGTATTTGAATGGGGAATATATTATATGTATTGTATTTATTTATTTCTCCCCAGGTGGCTTCCTTCTTGTGTGTCCTCCCCATCCTGTATTTAGTGAAATTGTCCATATTATTTGTAATTCGCTTTGTTACTGGCATTTTTTATTTATATGGCCGCGGATGTGATTTATCTTTCGGGCAGAACCACAATAAAATGTTGCCTATGGTAGCGACTTGCGGCTTCATTAATATGGCCGCAGTTGTTATCATTTGAATACACCTACAACAAAATGGCGCATATCGTGGCTACACTTCAATGGCCGCCAGCATAGTATATATTCTAGTAATCTCCACCATCCAATCAGACCCCCCTGAGGAAGACACTTTGATTAGCCCTGTGTCATCACATGTAGGGGAGGGGCCAGGATGGTGAAGGAACTCATATACATGATTGTTTGTACAAGCTGCTGACACATAGAAGTTTGGAGAGGAATCCTATGCTTAACGCTTTTATAATTTGGTGCGCTCTGGAAGCACCTAAAATATGTGAGTACGCCGATGTTATGTTTTCTAATACATTTTTAAACTAGCGATAATGCACTATCCAGCCTCTTTCTTGTTTTACATTGAGGATAACTTCTCTAGATTTTCCTGTGGGTTCCTGCTGAGCCAGTTTCACTTAGAGCCCAGGAGTGGTTCAACTGCTTATGTGGACCAAACTTAAGTGTGCGGTCACACTGTTGGAGGTGAGCGCATTCACACGGGGGGGCATGTGTGTGAAGTCACCTTCTTCTGATCAGGATTATCATCACTAGAGTCACCTTTTGGACATTAATACTTATAATACCCCAATTTGCACTTTTGTCTCTGTGAATTGATGTAAATTGGGAGAAAAAATCTCTCTCTTTTTTTTTTTGGACACTTGATATTAAGGAATAATTTTTACATTTTTTTCACTGTGAGCTTGTTTGTTACACAAAAAAAGATTTTTTTTTATATTCATAGTTACATTTTTTAGCAATATTGATTTTCATTGTTTATGGCACTATTTATGCATTTGTAAGGTTCAGTATCACACAGCGCTGCATTTTTTTGTTTTTTTGAAAATAATTAAGTGTACTTATCAAAATATTTGTCAGCATATTGAGGCTCTTGTAAGCTTAAAATCCATTGCTCAACCCAACAAGTAAATATTTTTTTCTGTGATTTATACCTTTTGCATACATATTATGGCAGGAAAATAAACTTTAATACAATTTTGAACTCAGTACACAGATGGTGTTTATTTCTTGAAAAAGAATGTTAAGCAATGTACTTGAAAGTGACCTATTGCATCTGTTCGAGTTTTTCTAGGCTGCCTAATACTGTTTTAACTTTATAGATTTAACAAGTAATTTGATTTGGTGTTTCTTGATTTAAAAATCACATTTCTATTTTATATATATTAATACAGGAAGTGGGTTTTAGTTTCCTAGTTCAGAAGGTGATAGAGAAATAAATAGATGTGCACATAGCACTGTTTGGGTGGCTTTTTTTGTAACGTATGTCATTAGTAATTGTTTAGAGGCATCAGGACTATGTTTACAGCCAGTGAAACTTGAAAACCAAAATAAAATTAAATATTATTATATTTCCTATCCATATGCATACAATATTTGCTGCTAGTATTATTATGAAAAAAGACAATGTATCCATATAGTCTCACACTGAGAATGCACTCTCTTTTGTACTAGTTACACTACAAGACATAACATTTTATAATAGCTAGCTTGCAATAAAAAGATACACTTCCTGGGTAATAAACAGACAGCATGCATCAAACTCTTTAACTGTAAGATAGGTATAGTATAATAGAAACACATTATCTAAACAAGCTAATCGAAAATTTGCCAGTAGCAGCCCAACCAAGCAAATCATGGTGCTCAGAGAGGTTGAAGGATACATTTACCTTTGAGAACATCTTACAAATTCCCCTTGTTTTTAGGGTGAAACATGTAACATGTTTACACTGCTTCAGCCTCTTCCTGACCTGCCACCTCTTGTGGCAGTGAGCCAGGGATGTTCTCCTTGATCTTGCTGTCACAATCTAAAAAAAAAAATGGGGCCATGTGTGGCTCTGCCCACCTGACCATGTCATTCATTAACAAAGTTCTGTGAATGAGAGAACTATAAATACGGAGAGCCCTTATGGCTGTCGGCTTGTAGTACTCAGTGAACTCCCAATGCACTGTTGAACGCTCTACAGGCATACCCCACTTTTAACCACTTCCCACCCAGCCACTGCACATAAACGGCTGGGTGGGAGCTCCCTTCTTCTTACTGGATGTTCCCGAATGTCCTCCAGAAGGAGCAGGATCGCGCAGACACGCTCCCGCGCAGACGCGGGATCCCAATGCGTGCGTGTCACCCGGACACGCCGCATCTCGGAAGGGCAGGAGGGCATGTGATTTGCCTTCCTGATCCGCACGATGGCTGTGTCTAATCACAATAAATAATCATATTTGAAGCGCTTCACAATGTGCATAAAAATGAATATATATGAATAAATATAAATACTCAAATAAACCCAGCGGTGAGTAAAAATTCCTAAAAAATCCAGCAATCAAAATAGTGTAAAATTATAAAAAAATTAGTGACACCAAATGTGTAAAAAAATCCACATAAAAAATCCACATAAAAATAAATATATAGGGATGTATTCAGAAGGTTCAATTATACAAGTGTAGAATCCGATTGGTATAGAGCTTTGATCCAGTCCCACTAGCAAAGCTGTTTAAAAACACTTGCTTAATTAAGGTGCTCATTGACCGTTATAGTAACAATGTTTCTTTTGCTTCTGTTCACAACCAATGTGAGAATCATAAAACAGATCTCATTTGACAGGCAGATAAGAGAAAAAAACAATCATTGTGCAATAGTTAGGATACCAAGGTACACAGGCAAACTTCAATCCACTCACGTGTGCCTTATAATGATAAGGCATATGCAGGTTTTACTATAGCAGTCAGCCGCCTTAGACAGGAGCAGATTCACTGCAGTACACTGAGTGATACTGCTGATCTGCACAGAGTGTCCTTGGCTCCTCCCATGCGTTACATCACAGTCACGTGACTTTTTCAAGGATAATACAAGCTCTGACGGACTCAGCTTTATAGCACAACAGCAGAGTGGTTGCCATGGCTACAGCATGAGTTAATCATCATCCTGCTTCCTGCATAGACTTCAATCCTGTTAAAACCTACTTTTATTAGACATGTAATTCATATGAATATCGTTGGTTTATCAAAACCACGATTCCATGTGTAAAAAACGCAGTGTGTAAAGAGTAAAAAAATTTATATATATTGATATCTCTAATCACGTTTACTTCTTAAACTCCCTCCAGTGGTCACAATTGGTATAACATCTCACAGAGGGAATGTATAGCAAAGCATTGTCTCTAATGGTTTTGATAATTGACCAGTGCCCCATAATATCACAAAAATGGGGTATCCACATGCTATGCTCATAAATGTATGGAAAACAGAGTAAACAAGATGACATGATATATATATATATATATATATATATATATATATATATATATATATATATATATATATGTAAAACATACATATATAAAATTAAAATAAGATATGATATAAGAAAATAATATTAAAATGTAAAATTAAAATCTAAAATTCCATGATAGAATATTGCAAAAATGGATGATGACCATTATTTATATGCTAGAACTGAACCAAATATTGCCACTCAGAAAAAACTGGTATTGGGCAAATAATGAGAATCTTGGACCAAAAATAAAAAATATAAAAAAATATAAAAAATAAAAATAAAATATATACCATAAAAATATATATGTAAATCTGAAAAACCTCTAAAAATCAGAAATAAAACAATTCAGGTCGATTTCAATGTTCAAACCATGGGGTTCTAATGTACCCATCTGGAATATCCATTTGGATTCATTCTTGCTGAGTTCCCTCACTTTATGAGAACCCCTCCAATGAGCCTTATACTTTTGAATAGCCCAGAATTGGAGACCCCTAGGGTCTCTGTTATGATACCTATCAAAATGTTTTGAAACACTGTGTTTTGGATAGCCTTTTCTAATGTTCTGGATATGCTCTCTTATTCTCTTCCACATTGGTCGTTTCGTTCTGCCAATGTATTGGAGGGAGCAGGAGCACTGTAAAGCATATACCACCCCCTCAGTCCTGCAAGTTATAAAATCCTTTATTTCAAATTCTTGTCCAGTATTTGTTGAAGAAAATTTCTGACATTTGTATCCATTTTGATTAGTATTTATGCAGGCATAACACCTTTTACAGGGATAGAATCCTTTACCCTGAAAAAAGGTTAAATCAGTTATTCTCTTGGGTGGGTTGGGTACATTTTTAGCTATGATGTCCCTTAGAGTTGGAGCTCGTCTATAATTGAATCTCGGTTTTTCTGGGAGTATATTTGCCAGAGTAGTATCAGTTTTTAAAATAGACCAATGTCTTTTTATAATCCTCTCCATCCTCCTGTGTTGTACACTGAAGTCCATTATCAGAGTGTCATCTGTTTTGTCATTTACCTTGATTTTATCTTGGATCAGCGCTTCTCTTGAGGTTTGATTGACTTCTGTTATTTTTTCTTCTATAAAACATTTATTGTACCCTTTTTCTTCAAACCTCTTACCTATCCACTGAGCTTGTTTAAGATAGTCATTATTTTCTGAACAATTTCTCCGTAAGCGAATAAACTGGCCCTTCGGGATGTTGATTAACCATGGCTCATAGTGGCAACTCATTACTGGTATATAGCTGTTCCTTTCCACCGGTTTGAAGAAAGTTTTTGTGCTGATGATATTGGCTGTTAGTTCTATTTCAAGATCAAGGAACTGGATTTTAGTCTCACTAATTTGATGTTCAAGTTTAATATTTTTTTGGTTCATATTCAAACGTTGGAAAAAGGATCTTAAACTCAGTTCATCACCCTTCCAAATAAAAATACAATCGTCTATGAATATTTTATATAGAACCAGTTCCTTTGGAGTATTTAAAAAGGTGGCATCCTCCTCCCATTTTGCCATGAATATGTTGGCTACACTTGGGGCATATTTAGCTCCCATCCCAATACCCGTTAGTTGTCGAAAATAATTATCATTATACCAGAAGTAGTTATGTTGAATACCAAAGGCCAGGCTTCTAAGAAGAAATCTTTTCTGTTTAGAAATGAGATGGCTGAATGAACCCATAACCCATTTAGATGCTTCTATTGCATCGCTATGTTCAATTATTGTGTACAGTGAAGCAACATCAGCAGTTGCTAACAGATATCTTCCATTAGGGTCCAGGGACAGAGATTTTAATATTTGTAATAAATGTTTGGTATCACGTAGATAAGCTTTAGTGTTAGGTACTAGGGGTTGCAAGAATTTGTCCACATATTCCCCTAGTCTTGCATTGATCGATTGAATCCCATTAATGATGGGTCTTCCTGGTGGTGCCTCAGCATTCTTATGGATCTTCGGGATGGTGTAAATGATTGGAACTCTACATGTATCCGGTACTAAATATCTAGATTCTTTTTTGGATAGAATATTTTTGTTGATTCCTTTTTGAATCAAAGAGGACAGATCTCGTTTGTATTCTCTAGTGGGATTGCTACTGAGTTTCAGATATGTGTTATTATCGTTAAGTTGTCCCATCAGTTCCTGGTGGTAGTATTCCTTGGTTAGTACTACAATGGCGCCCCCTTTGTCGGCCGGTCTAATTATAATATCTTTATTTGCTTCCAATTGTTTTATACCTTGTTGTATATGCTGGGATTCTGAGATTCTACTGAACTTGAGTTGTTCCAGGTCTTTGATCACCATTTTTTTAAACACCTCAATATGTTCATTATTTGTAGAGGGTGGGTTGAATAGTGACTTATTTCTTAAATCACTATGCTGTACTCCTCTGCCAAGTTCCACTCCTTTGTTCAATGTAGATGGTGGTCTGGATAATAAGTATTTCTTGATATTCAATTTCCTAGTGTATTTTTGTATGTCAATATACATCTGGAATTTGTCCAAATTCTTTTTTGGTGCATGTTTAAGGCCTTTGTCCAGTGTGATTAATTCTGCTCGTGTGAGCTCTTTACTGCTGAGGTTGTAGATGCCTTCCCCTAGTACTCTCTTTTTCTTTTGGGTTTGCCATCCTGCTCTGCATCCCCTTTTATGGTGTTTGGACTTCTTTCTCTGTTTGTATATTCCTGTAGGGGTGGGAGATCTTCGTTTCTGCGGAAATCTAAAAAAGATCTTGACTGTTCTTCCTCTATGTAATTTCTAAGAGGCTCGTATCTATTGGTGGTAGGCAATGGGCTCCTCCTATCAGCATATCTGTATTGGTCGTATTCTCTGGTCCCATTCCTATTACCATTGAACTGGTGGTCTCGAGATTCACCATTGCTCTGTTGATAGTCCCTATGATCTCTCTTATCCTGATCATACCGATAATCCCTTGGCTGATCCCTATGAGGTTGTTGGTAGGAGTTTCTGGGGTCATTTCTGGAATTATATTGATTTTCTCTTGGTTCAGTTCTAGTTGAATGTTGATAGTATCCTTGTTCCCCATACCTGGGGTACCTGCCATTTTCCACCTGATCATATTGCGATTCATTACCTGATTGATGCGATCTTGATTGATTGTAGGGTGGATAGTGGGGTTTGTTTGGTCTTTTATTGGCATTATTTTTCCAATAAGGTCTTCTTGGTGATTTATTTTTTGTTTTGTTCCTCCACCAAGGTTTTGGTGTTCTTGATCCATTGTCATCTCTCAGTGTGTTACTTTGTTCCCATTGTTTCTGTTGGTTATATCTTGGGGTTTCTGGTGTCCTGGATCTCCTTTCAGGAGTCCTATAATATGTATTTCTCCTGGGGCTAACTATCCTCACCTCTCTATCTGGTGATGAGGCTATAGACCCAGTTTTACCTTGTTTGGCATTGATTTGCCAATTGAAAACCTGTTCTAACTGATAATCATTGGTATCTCTGAGGTATTTTCTCTTTTTCCTTTGTTTCAATTCAACATCTTTCTGTTCTAACACTTTATTCAGTTGTTGAGTTAGTGATGAAAAAGGTGCTGTCTCTTTAAAAGGGTCCAGTATGGTTTTGCATTCAGCAATTTGCTGGTTAATCATGTTTAATTTCCTTTGTTTCCTTTTTAAGGCAAAATGTACTAGATCCAGACCTTTATCGTTAAAAAATTTATACCACTCATTAGTTGCGTCTTGATCTGTCAAACCATCACAGATAGGTACATCCCATCTCAATCTTCTCGGGACAATTTTATCTTTAATGTATTGTTCATGAGCAGCTATGTCCCACCATAGGCTCACCTTTTTTTCCATTAGGTGGCCGAATTTCCTAAAATTGGTGTCTAAATCAACCTTATCGGTGCTAGGTGCAGTGGAAAAAACATTTTCCAAATTAATTGTGCATTTTTCAATAAAATCAAAAATATCCATCACTGCAGCTATATGTGAAAAAACTGAAAAATAAGTGAAAAAGAATATATAAAACACAAAGCGCTGTGATGCTAAATAACTGATAATTACACAGAAAACCAAGTGAGGCTGCCATCAAAAAAGAGTGTTTTCAGAGTCACTTAAAAAGAAAAAATAATGATATTTGAAGCGCTTCACAATGTGCATAAAAATGAATATATATGAATAAATATAAATACTCAAATAAACCCAGCGGTGAGTAAAAATTCCTAAAAAATCCAGCAATCATAATAGTGTAAAATTATAAAAAATTAGTGACACTAAATGTGTAAAAAAATCCACATAAAAAATCCACATAAAAATAAATATATAGGGATGTATTCAGAAGGTTCAATTATACAAGTGTAGAATCTGATTGGTATAGAGCTTTGATCCAGTCCCACTAGCAAAGCTGTTTAAAAACACTTGCTTAATTAAGGTGCTCATTGACCTTTATAGTAACAATGTTTCTTTTGCTTCTGTTCACAACCAATGTGAGAATCATAAAACAGATCTCATTTAAAAGGCAGATAAGAGAAAAAAACAATCATTGTGCAATAGTTAGGATACCAAGGTACACAGGCAAACTTCAATCCACTCACGTGTGCCTTATAATGATAAGGCATATGCAGGTTTTACTATAGCAGTCAGCCACCTTAGACAGGAGCAGATTCACTGCAGTACACTGAGTGATACTGCTGATCTGCACAGAGTGTCCTTGGCTCCTCCCACGCGTTACATCACAGTCACGTGACTTTTTCAAGGATAATACAAGCTCTGACAGACTCAGCTTTATAGCACAACAGCAGAGTGGTTGCCATGGCTACAGCATGAGTTAATCATCATCCTGCTTCCTGCATAGACTTCAATCCTGTTAAAACCTACTTTTATTAGACATGTAATTCATATAAATAGGGTTGGTTTATCAAAACCACGATTCCATGTGTAAAAAACGCAGTGTGTAAAGAGTAAAAATATTTATATATATTGATATCTCTAATCACGTTTACTTCTTAAACTCCCTCCAGTGGTCACAATTGGTATAACATCTCACAGAGGGAATGTATAGCAAAGCATTGTCTCTAATGGTTTTGATAATTGACCAGTGCCCCATAATATCACAAAAATGGGGTATCCACATGCTATGCTCATAAATGTATGGAAAACGGAGTAAACAAGATGACATGATGTATATATATATATATATATATATATATATATATATATATATATAAAACATACCTATATAAAATTAAAATAAGATATGATATAAGAAAATAATATTAAAATGTAAAATTAAAATCTAAAATTCCATGATAGAATATTGCAAAAATGGATGATGACCATTATTTATATGCTAGAACTGAACCAAATATTGCCACTCAGAAAAAACTGGTATTGGGCAAATAATGAGAATCTTGGACCAAAAATAAAAAATAAAAAATATAAAAAATAAAAATAAAATATATACCATAAAAATATATATATAAATCTGAAAAACCTCTAAAAATCAGAAATAAAACAATTCAGGTCGAATTCAATGTTCAAACCATGGGGTTCTAATGTACCCATCTGGAATATCCATTTGGATTCATTCTTGCTGAGTTCCCTCACTTTATGAGAACCCCTCCAATGAGCCTTATACTTTTGAATAGCCCAGAATTGGAGACCCCTAGGGTCTCTGTTATGATACCTATCAAAATGTTTTGAAACACTGTGTTTTGGATAGCCTTTTCTAATGTTCTGGATATGCTCTCTTATTCTCTTCCACATTGGTCGTTTCGTTCTGCCAATGTATTGGAGGGAGCAGGTGCACTGTAAAGCATATACCACCCCCTCAGTCCTGCAAGATATAAAATCCTTTATTTCAAATTCTTGTCCAGTATTTGTTGAAGAAAATTTCTGACATTTGTATCCATTTTGATTAGTATTTATGCAGGCATAACACCTTTTACAGGGATAGAATCCTTTACCCTGAAAAAAGGTTAAATCAGTTATTCTCTTGGGTGGGTTGGGTACATTTTTAGCTATGATGTCCCTTAGAGTTGGAGCTCGTCTATAAATGAATCTCGGTTTTTCTAGGAGTATATTTGCCAGAGTAGTATCAGTTTTTAAAATAGACCAATGTCTTTTTATAATCCTCTCCATCCTCCTGTGTTGTACACTGAAGTCCATTATCAGAGGTATGTCATCTGTTTTGTCATTTACCTTGATTTTATCTTGGATCAGCGCTTCTCTTGAGGTTTGATTGACTTCTGTTATTTTTTCTTCTATAAAACATTTATTGTACCCTTTTTCTTCAAACCTCTTACCTATCCACTGAGCTTGTTTAAGATAGTCATTATTTTCTGAACAATTTCTCCGTAAGCGAATAAACTGGCCCTTCGGGATGTTGATTAACCATGGCTCATAGTGGCAACTCGTTACTGGTATATAGCTTTTCCTTTCCACCGGTTTGAAGAAAGTTTTGTGCTGATGATATTGGCTGTTAGTTCTATTTCAAGATCAAGGAACTGGATTTTAGTCTCACTAATTTGATGTACTATCTGTGATGGTTTGACAGATCAAGACGCAACTAATGAGTGGTATACATTTTTTAACGATAAAGGTCTGGATCTAGTACATTTTGCCTTAAAAAGGAAAGAAAGGAAATTAAACATGATTAATCAGCAAATTGCTGAATGCAAAACCATACTGGACCCTTTTAAAGAGACAGCACCTTTTTCATCACTAACTCAACAACTGAATAAAGTGTTAGAACAGAAAGATGTTGAATTGAAACAAAGGAAAAAGAGAAAATACCTCAGAGATACCAATGATTATCAGTTAGAACAGGTTTTCAATTGGCAAATCAATGCCAAACAAGGTAAAACTGGGTCTATAGCCTCATCACCAGATAGAGAGGTGAGGATAGTTAGCCCCAGGAGAAATACATATTATAGGACTCCTGAAAGGAGATCCAGGACACCAGAAACCCCAAGATATAACCAACAGAAACAATGGGAACAAAGTAACACACTGAGAGATGACAATGGATCAAGAAAACCAAAACCTTGGTGGAGGAACAAAACAAAAAATAAATCACCAAGAAGACCTTATTGGAAAAATAATGCTAATAAAAGACCAAACAAACCCCACTATCCACCCTACAATCAATCAAGATCACATCAATCAGGTAATGAATCGCAATATGATCAGGTGGAAAATGGCAGGTACCCCAGGTATGAGGAACAAGGATACTATCAACATTCAACTAGAACTGAACCAAGAGAAAATCAATATAATTCCAGAAATGACCCCAGAAACTCCTACCAACAACCTCATAGGTATCAGCCAAGGGTTTATCGGTATGATCAGGATAAGAGAGATCATAGGGACTATCAACAGAGCAATGGTGAATCTCGAGACCACCAGTTCAATGGTAATAGGAATGGGACCAGAGAATACGACCAATACAGATATGCTGATAGGAGGAGCCCATTGCCTACCACCAATAGATACGAGCCTCTTAGAAATTACATAGAGGAAGAACAGTCAAGATCTTTTTTAGATTTCCGCAGAAACGAAGATCTCCCACCCCTACAGGAATATACAAACAGAGAAAGAAGTCCAAACACCATAAAAGGTAATGCAGAGCAGGATGGCAAACCCAAAAGAAAAAGAGAGTACTAGGGGAAGGCATCTACAACCTCAGCGGTAAAGAGCTCACACGAGCAGAATTAATCACACTGGACAAAGGCCTTAAATATGCACCAAAAAAGAATTTGGACAAATTCCAGATGTATATTGACATACAAAAATACACTAGGAAATTGAATATCAAGAAATACTTATTATCCAGACCACCATCTACATTGAACAAAGGAGTGGAACTTGGCAGAGGAGTACAGCATAGTGATTTAAGAAATAAGTCACTATTCAACCCACCCTCTACAAATAATGAACATATTGAGGTGTTTAAAAAAATGGTGATCAAAGACCTGGAACAACTCAAGTTCAGTAGAATCTCGGAATCCCAGCATATACAACAAGGTATAAAACAATTGGAAGCAAATAAAGATATTATAATTAGACCGGCCGACAAAGGGGGCGCCATTGTAGTACTAACCAAGAAATACTACCACCAGGAACTGATGGGACAACTTAACGATAATAACACATATCTGAAACTCAGTAGCAATCCCACTAGAGAATACAAACGAGATCTGTCCTCTTTGATTCAAAAAGGAATCAACAAAAATATTCTATCCAAAAAAGAATCTAGATATTTAGTACCGGATACATGTAGAGTTCCAATCATTTACACCATCCCGAAGATCCATAAGAATGCTGAGGCACCACCAGAAAGACCCATCATTAATGGGATTCAATCGATCAATGCAAGACTAGGGGAATATGTGGACAAATTCTTGCAACCCCTAGTACCCAACACTAAAGCTTATCTACGTGATACCAAACATTTATTACAAATATTAAAATCTCTGACCCTGGACCCAAATGGAAGATATCTGTTAGCAACTGCTGATGTTGCTTCACTGTACACAATAATTGAACATAGCGATGCAATAGAAGCATCTAAATGGGCTATGGATTCATTCAGCCATCTCATTTCTAAACAGAAAAGATTTCTTCTTAGAAGCCTGGCCTTTGGTATTCAACATAACTACTTCTGGTATAATGATAATTATTTTTGACAACTAACGGGTATTGGGATGGGAGCTAAATATGCCCCAAGTGTAGCCAACATATTCATGGCAAAATGGGAGAAGGATGCCATCTTTTTAAATACTCCAAAGGAACTTGTTCTATATAAAAGATTCATAGACGATTGTATTTTTATTTGGAAGGGTGATGAACTAAGTTTAAGATCCTTTTTCCAACGTTTGAATATGAACCAAAAAAATATTAAACTTGAACATCAAATTAGTGAGACTAAAATCCAGTTCCTTGATCTTGAAATAGAACTAACAGCCAATATCATCAGCACAAAAACTTTCTTCAAACCGGTGGAAAGGAACAGCTATATACCAGTAACGAGTTGCCACTATGAGCCATGGTTAATCAACATCCCGAAGGGCCAGTTTATTCGCTTACGGAGAAATTGTTCAGAAAATAATGACTATCTTAAACAAGCTCAGTGGATAGGTAAGAGGTTTGAAGAAAAAGGGTACAATAAATGTTTTATAGAAGAAAAAATAACAGAAGTCAATCAAACCTCAAGAGAAGCGCTGATCCAAGATAAAATCAAGGTAAATGACAAAACAGATGACATACCTCTGATAATGGACTTCAGTGTACAACACAGGAGGATGGAGAGGATTATAAAAAGACATTGGTCTATTTTAAAAACTGATACTACTTGGCAAATATACTCCCAGAAAAACCGAGATTCATTTATAGACGAGCTCCAACTCTAAGGGACATCATAGCTAAAAATGTACCCAACCCACCCAAGAGAATAACTGATTTAACCTTTTTTCAGGGTAAAGGATTCTATCCCTGTAAAAGGTGTTATGCCTGCATAAATACTAATCAAAATGGATACAAATGTCAGAAATTTTCTTCAACAAATACTGGACAAGAATTTGAAATAAAGGATTTTATATCTTGCAGGACTGAGGGGGTGGTATATGCTTTACAGTGCTCCTGCTCCCTCCAATACATTGGCAGAACGAAACGACCAATGTGGAAGAGAATAAGAGAGCATATCCAGAACATTAGAAAAGTCTATCCAAAACACAATGTTTTAAAACGTTTTGATAGGTATCATAACAGAGACCCTAGGGGTCTCCAATTCTGGGCTATTCAAAAGTATAAGGCTCATTGGAGGGGTTCTCATAAAGTGAGGGAACTCAGCAAGAATGAATCCAAATGGATATTCCAGATGGGTACATTAGAACCCCATGGTTTGAACATTGAATTCGACCTGAATTGTTTTATTTCTGATTTTTAGAGGTTTTTCAGATTTATATATATATTTTTATGGTATATATTTTATTTTTATTTTTTATATTTTTTTATATTTTTTATTTTTGGTCCAAGATTCTCATTATTTGCCCAATACCAGTTTTTTCTGAGTGGCAATATTTGGTTCAGTTCTAGCATATAAATAATGGTCATCATCCATTTTTGCAATATTCTATCATGGAATTTTAGATTTTAATTTTACATTTTAATATTATTTTCTTATATCATATCTTATTTTAATTTTATATATGTATGTTTTATATATATATATATATATATATATATATATATATATATATATATATATCATGTCATCTTGTTTACTCCGTTTTCCATACATTTATGAGCATAGCATGTGGATACCCCATTTTTGTGATATTATGGGGCACTGGTCAATTATCAAAACCATTAGAGACAATGCTTTGCTATACATTCCCTCTGTGAGATGTTATACCAATTGTGACCACTGGAGGGAGTTTAAGAAGTAAACGTGATTAGAGATATCAATATATATAAATATTTTTACTCTTTACACACTGCGTTTTTTACACATGGAATCGTGGTTTTGATAAACCAACCCTATTTATATGAATTACATGTCTAATAAAAGTAGGTTTTAACAGGATTGAAGTCTATGCAGGAAGCAGGAAGATGATTAACTCATGCTGTAGCCATGGCAACCACTCTGCTGTTGTGCTATAAAGCTGAGTCCGTCAGAGCTTGTATTATCCTTGAAAAAGTCACGTGACTGTGATGTAACGCGTGGGAGGAGCCAAGGACGCTCTGTGCAGATCAGCAGTATCACTCAGTGTACTGCAGTGAATCTGCTCCTGTCTAAGGTGGCTGACTGCTATAGTAAAACCTGCATATGCCTTATCATTATAAGGCACACGTGAGTGGATTGAAGTTTGCCTGTGTACCTTGGTATCCTAACTATTGCACAATGATTGTTTTTTTCTCTTATCTGCCTGTCAAATGAGATCTGTTTTATGATTCTCACATTGGTTGTGAACAGAAGCAAAAGAAACATTGTTACTATAAAGGTCAATGAGCACCTTAATTAAGCAAGTGTTTTTAAACAGCTTTGCTAGTGGGACTGGATCAAAGCTCTATACCAATCAGATTCTACACTTGTATAATTGAACCTTCTGAATACATCCCTATATATTTATTTTTATGTGGATTTTTTTACACATTTGGTGTCACTAATTTTTTATAATTTTACACTATTTTGATTGCTGGATTTTTTAGGAATTTTTACTCACCGCTGGGTTTATTTGAGTATTTATAATTATTCATATATATTCATTTTTATGCACATTGTGAAGCGCTTCAAATATCATTATTTATTCTTTTTAAGTGACTCTGAAAACACTCTTTTTTGATAGCAGCCTCACTTGGTTTTCTGTGTAATTATCAGTTATTTAGCATCACAGCGCTTTGTGTTTTATATATTTTGTGTCTAATCACAGCCATCGTAAAGTAAACATGGGGGAGGGGTGGCATTTGACAGGAGATCGCTCCACCACATGCCCACGCAGTGGCGCGATCCCGATCTGCCTGTGCCTCCCAGATACAGCGAAGTGGTACAACATAGGAGGGCCCTGTGATTGGCCCTCCTGATCACATGAAGACTGTGTCCAATCCCAGTTGTCATGTAATGTAAATAGAGAGCGGTTGTAACTGCTCTTATCTCTTCCTCTCCTCACACAGAGCTTGTCAGTGAGGAGAGGTAAAGAGATCTGTGCTGCAGCCGGGAGATCAGTGAGTTTTATAGCTGTTTGTCTGCTGTTTACCCACTAATCCCCCAGCTAGTGTCCCCAAAACACAGTGTCCCCAAAACACAGTGACCTCAAAACACAGTGTCCCCAAAACACAAAACAGTGAAAACACCTGTCATACAGTGAACATCTGCCCGTCAACAACTGGCACATCTGTCCGCCAACAGCGGGCACATCTGTCCACCAACAGCGGGCACATCTGCCCGTTAACAGCTGGCACATCAGCCCACCAACAGCTGGCACATCAGCCAGTCAACAGCTGGCACATCAGCCCATCAACAGCTGACACATCAGCCCGTCAACAGCTGGCACATCAGCCACCCACCATCATCAGGCACATCTGCCCGCCATCATCAGGCACATCTGCCCGCCAATCATCAGGCACATCTGCCCGCCAATCATCAGGCACATCTGCCGCCCACCATCAGGCACATCTGCCGCTCACCATCAGGCACATCTGCCGCCTGCCATCTGACACATCTGCTGCCCGCCAACATCTGGCACATCTGCCGCCTGCCAACATCTGGCACATCTGCCGCCCACCATCTGCCACATCTGCCGCCCGCTATCTGGCACATCTGCCCCCGCCATCTGTCCACGATCAGGCACATCAGTCCGTCAACAGCTGGCACATCAGCCCGTCAACAGCTGACACATCAGCCGCCCACCATCATCAGGCACATCTGCCCGCCATCATCAGGCACATCTGCCCGCCAATCATCAGGCACATCTGCCCACCAATCATCAGGCACATCTGCCCGCCAACAACAGGCATATCTGCCGCCCACCATCAGGCACATCTGCCACCCGCCATCTGACACATTTGCCGCCCACCATCTGACACATCTGCCACCCGCCAACATCTGGCACATCTGCTGCCCGCCATCTGGCATATCTGCCACCCGCCATCTGGCACATCTGCCACCCGCCATCTGCCCACTATCAGGCACATCTGCCTGCCAACATCAGGCACATCTAGCCACCCACCATCTGGCACAGCCGCCCACCATCTGGCACATTTGCCTCCCGCCATCTGACACATCTGCCGCCTGCCATCTGACACATCTGCCACCCGCCATCTGGCACATCTGCCCGCCAACATGACGAAAAGATCTTACAGTGCAGAGGAGGCACTCCAGAGTATGTTGGACAAGAGTAGCGGGGAATTCTCTCCATCAGACTCGGATAGCAACTATGAGCCAGTCGAAAGCAGTGGCTCCGAGATGGAAACAGAGGAAGATAGAATCCTAACAAGGAGAATCAGGAGAAATGAGCAGGAGGAGACATTCACCAGCAGTGCAGCACTCCAGGGCATCCACCAGCAGGCATCCACCAGCAGCCCAGCACTCCAGGATGATATGCAGGCATCCACCAGTAGTGCAGCACTCCAGGGTATCTACCAGCAGGCATCCACCAGCAGGCATCCACCAGCAGCGCAGCACTCCGGGATAGGCAGGCATCCACCAGCAGTTCTGCAACCTTCCTAGAAGATAGGCCAGATGCTAGCAACGGATCCCATCAATGAGACAGTGCCCATACTAGCCTCCCAGATGTTCTACTGTATCCAACATGGCTGCCCGATATGTCAGTAGAACCTGTAATTCCCCTTTTTACAGCCCAGCCAGGCCCTCAGATGCAGATGGAAAATGTAACCCCACTTTATTATTTTCATTTATTTTTTACCAATGATCTCCTAACCTACATTGTGGAGCAATGTAATCTATACGCCAGCCAACATATAGCCAACAATCCAAGTTCTTCATATGCCCTTCCGCTTGTTTGGAAACCCCTCACCGTGGAAGAATTTAAAATTTTCTCTTGCCTAACCCTCAACATGGGGCTGACAAAAAAAATGAACTCCATTCCTACTGGTCTACCCAACCTATCCACCACATGCCGGTCTATTCGTCATTGATGCCCAGAACCCATTATGAGATGATTATGAGATTTTTACACTTCAATAAAAATGCCCAATGCCTCCCTCGAAATCATCCCGGTTATGATAAATTGTTCAAAATGCAGCCCCTAATCAATTTTTTTTGCGCCAGCTTCAAGGAGATATTTACCCCGATATAAATATTTGTGTAGATGAATCCCTAGTACACTTCACCGGAAGACTCGGAATAAAACAATACCTCCCCAGTAAAAGAGCCAGACGTGGGGTAAAATTTTATAAGGCGTGTGACAGGGCCACGGGTTACACATATGACTTTATAATTTATGAGGGAAAAGACAGACAGCTAAACCCCCCTGGATGCCCTACCTACATGGGAACAAGTGGCAAAATTGTCTGGCAGCTGATCCAACCATTGCTTGGGAAAGGTTACCACCTATATGTAGACAATTTCTACACTAGTCTCCCACTTTTCTGCCATTTGTACTTAAAGAACACTGTGGCCTGTGGGACAGCACGGACCAAATGCAAAGGCTTCCCACAGAGATTGGTTGCCAAGAAATTGAAGCAGGGTGAAATGGCCAGTATGCGGACTGAAGAGGTACTAGCGGTGAAGTGGAGACATAAAAAAAAAAGATGTCTACATCCTTTCCACAATACATAATGACACCTTGGTGGAACTTCAGAGAAGAAGAGGCCCCATACAGAAGCCAAAATGTGTGCATGAGTACAGCCTATACATGGGGGGGTGGTTATGAACGACCAGATAATGCAGCCCTACTTGGCCACCAGGAGATCACTATTTTGGTACAAGAAAGTCGCCATTTATTTGATGCAACTTGCCCTATATAATTTTTTCTAAGTGCACCCAAAGTTCCCTAACCTATCTAAAATTCCAAGAAGACGTTGTCACAGCCCTTCTCTATGCCCAAGGCCACGCCCCTCAACTAATTTTCTCCAATTCATTAGCCAGACTCCATGAAAGGCACTTTCCCAAAATCCTCCCTCTTACCCAAACAGGTCACAAATTCCCCAAAAAATGTTGTGTGTGTTCAAGTAGAGGAATTCGCCGTGACACCCGATACTACTGTCCCCAATGTCCCTCCCAGCCAGGCCTCTGTATTGGAACGTGCTATCGGAGCTATCATACTTCACTACACTATTAGTAAAGTGAAGATGATTTTTTTCCAGTTTCCACTGTCTGCCATTTCTGTGAATGACCCGAACTGTTAACGACTATGCCTCTGCCAAACATGTTTCTGCCTTCAACGTGAATTGACCCGGACTGTTAAATGACCATGCTTTATGCCTGCCTCCTGAAATGATCATTTGCCCTGCCACTGTACAGCACAGGGGTCTCACATATGTGAGGGGCTCCAGAAAAGGTTTTCCGAGTGGAAAAAACATTTTTCTCCGGGTTTTTAGTTTTCTCGGATTAGGGTCTGGAGACTCGGAGGCTTCGTAGAGATTTGGGTGGGAATAAGCCTCTACCCCTGTCCTCAGGTCTTACCTGACCAAGGCCCAATGTACAAAGTGCTGCCTGCTGCCACCTGAACTGGTCATGCCTCTGCCTGCCACCTGAACTGGCTATGCCTTTGCCTGCCACATGACCTTGCCATGCCTTTGCCTGCCACATGAACTGACCATGCCTTTGCCTGCCACCTGGACTGGCCATGCCTATGCCTGTTACCTGAACTGCCTGCTAAGCCTTGGACTGTACTGAACCATGTTCATACTTTTCCATATCTGTCTCCTGCCTGGACAATTCCTGGAAATTTACTTTGGCTGTCTGGTCAAATGCTTTGACTGCTCTGGAACGGTATTCCTGCCTGCTAAAATCACAGGTGAGCTTTTTTTTACCTTTTGCTCAGCAGTATGTATTTTGGGGTGTAATTCTTGTTGTGTACATGCTATGTGTTAGAAGCCTGGAGGTGCTACTTGCATGTTGGGCCTCTGTATGTGGCCAGGTAGTGAAAACGTCTCACACATGGGGTATCGTCATACTCAGGACGAGTAGCAGAATGTATTTTGGGGTGTCATTTTGGCTATGTACATGCTATGTGTAAGAAAGATCTTCAAAATTGACAACTTTGTGAGAAAAAAAATAGGTTTTCATTTTCTTTCTACATTTTCCAAAAACTTGTGGAAAGAAATGACATGTTCAAAAGACTCATTATGCCTCATAGAATATACATTGGGTTGTTTTCTTTCCAAAATGGGGTCATTTTGTGGGTAATTGCATTGTCCTGGTGCTCCAGGGCCTTCAAAAATGTGATAGGTACTCAGGAAATGAAATTTGTAATTTATGCTTTTAGAACTCCTGATAGTGTTATATGGATGTTGGGCCTCTGTATGTGGCCAGGCTGTGGAAAAGTCTCACACATGGGGTATCACCATACTCAGGACGAAAAGCAGAATGTATTTTGGGGTGTCATTTTGGCTATGTACATGCTATGTGTTAGAAAGATCTTCTAAATTGACACCTTTGTGAGAAAAAAATAGGTTTTCATTTTCTTTCCACATTTTCCAAAAACTTGTGGAAAGAAATGATATGTTCAAAAGACTCATTATGCCTCATAGAATATACATTGGGTTGTTTTCTTTCCAAAATGGGGTCATTTTGTGGGTAATTCCATTGTCATGGTGCTCCAGGGCCTTCAAAATTGTGATAGGTACTCAGGAAATGTGTAATTTATGCCTTTAGAACAGCTGATGGTGCTACATGGATGTTGGGCCTCTGTATGTGGCCAGGCTGTGGAAAAGTCTCACACATGGGGTATCGCCATACTCAGGACAAATAGCAGAATGAATTTTGGGGTGTAATTGCAATTATGCCAGCACCCTGTGTGAGAAATAACTTGTAAATATGACAATTTTTTTTTTAACACAGGTAATGTTTATTGAATGCAATGTACAGTACACTTGAGAATACAAGATACATATCTCATACAGAAGTATTTACGGAACAGGATATACTGTGAAAAATGCAGTAATCTAATGAGCATGCATTGTAGGGACATGGATCAACTATACTTTAACAATCCATTTTAGTTATATAGCGTTCTCATTCCCCAGTTAGTTTACAAAGCTTCAAAAAAAAGTTTACAAAGTAGGTATAATGCTTAGGTTAGAAAGCTCTCTTCATCAGAGGACCAAATACCCTCTCTGGAAACCCTCAGCCATAAAGAAGGAGGGGGGGAAGGAAAAGCGACCAAAGGGAAGGAGGAGGGGAGTCAAGGGGGGGAGGAAGGGAAAAAGGGTAAAAGAGTGGGGGGGAGAGAAAGAAAAAGGGAGGTGATGTGAAGGTGGGTAGAGATGAGAGGGAGAGAGAGTGTAGGGAGTGGGAGAGAAGTGATACAGGGGACAGGAGTATGGGGAGGATAATGGACCCTCCACTGTATCTGTGAATCTTATATCTCCATGCCTCCAAATCCTCTGTACCAAGTGTTAGAGACACCCCATCTGCCATTCTTTAACCACTTGACGACCGCCTCACGCCGATTTACGTCGGCAAGGTGGCACGGACAGGCAAAATCATGTACATATACGTGATTTGCCTTCCGCGGGTGGGGGGTCCGATCGGACCCCCCCCGGTGCCCGAGGCGGTCGTCTTTTGTCCCACGGCGATCGGAGATGAGGGGGAGGCCATCCGTTCGTGGCCCCCCCCTCGCCAATCACATCATTCCTTTGCTGCTGTATGCTAAACAGCAGCAAAGGAAATTATGTCATCTCTCCTCGGCTCTGTAATTTCCGTTCCGGCCCGAGGAGAGAAGACAGGTATGTGAGTGCACAACACTACACAAACACAGTAGAACATGCCAGGCACACAAAACACCCCGATCCCCCCCCCCGATCGCCCCCCGATCCCCCCCAATCACCCCCCCCCTGTCACAAACTGACACCAGCAGTTTTTTTTTTTTTTTTTTTCTGATTACTGCATTGGTGTCAGTTTGTGACAGTTACAGTGTTGGGACAGTTAGTATTACCCCCTGTAGGTCTAGGATACCCCCCTAACCCCCCCTAATAAAGTTTTAACCCCTTGATCACCCCCTGTCACCAGTGTCGCTAAGCGATCATTTTTCTGATCGCTGTATTAGTGTCGCTGGTGACGCTAGTTAGGGACCTAAATATTTAGGTTCGCCGTCAGCGTTTTATAGCGACAGGGACCCCCATATACTACCGAATAAATGTTTTAACCCCTTGATGGCCCCCTAGTTAACCCTTTCACCACTGATCACCGTATAACTGTTACGGGTGACGCTGGTTAGTTTGTTTATTTTTTATAGTGTCAGGGCACCTGCCGTTTATTACCGAATAAAGGTTTAGCCCCCTGATCACCCGGCGGTGATATGCGTCGCCCCAGGCAGCGTCAGATTAGCGCCAGTACCGCTAACACCCACGCACGCAGCATACGCCTCCCTTAGTGGTATAGTATCTGATCGGATCAATATCTGATCCGATCAGATCTATACTAGCGTCCCCAGCAGTTTAGGGTTCCCAAAAACACAGTGTTAGCGGGATCAGCCCAGATACCTGCTAGCACCTGCGTTTTGCCCCTCCGCCCGGCCCAGCCCAAGTGCAGTATTGATCGATCACTGTCACTTACAAAACACTAAACGCATAACTGCAGCGTTCGCAGAGTCAGGCCTGATCCCTGCGATCGCTAACAGTTTTTTTGGTAGCATTTTGGTGAACTGGCAAGCACCAGCCCCAGGCAGCGTCAGGTTAGCGCCAGTAGCGCTAACACCCACGCACGCACCGTACAGCTCCCTTAGTGGTATAGTATCTGATCGGATCAATATCTGATCCGATCAGATCTATACTAGCGTTCCCAGCAGTTTAGGGTTCCCAAAAACGCAGTGTTAGCGAGATCAGCCCAGATACCTGCTAGCACCTGCGTTTTGCCCCTCCGCCCGGCCCAGCCCAGCCCACCCAAGTGCAGTATCGATCGATCACTGACACTTACAAAACACTAAATGCATAACTGCAGCGTTCGCAGAGTCAGGCCTGATCCCTGCGATCGCTAACAGTTTTTTTGGTAGTATTTTGGTGAACTGGCAAGCACCAGCCCCAAGCAGCGTCAGATTAGTGCCAGTACCGCTAACACCCACGCACGCACCGTACACCTCCCTTAGTGGTATAGTATCTGAACGGATCAATATCTGATCCGATCAGATCTATACTGGCGTCCCCAGCAGTTTAGGGTTCCCAAAAACGCAGTGTTAGCGGGATCAGCCCAGATACCTGCTAGCACCTGCATTTTGCCCCTCCGCCCGGCCCAGCCCACCCAAGTGCAGTATCGATCGATCACTGTCACTTACAAAACACTTAACGCATAACTGCAGCATTCGCAGAGTCAGGCCTGATCCCTGCGATCGCTAACAGTTTTTTTGGTAGCTTTTTATTGAACTGGAAAGCGCCAGCGGCCTAGTACACCCCGGTCGTAATCAAACCAGCACTGCAGTAACACTTGGTGACGTGGCGAGTCCCATAAGTGCAGTTCAAGCTGGTGAGGTGGCAAGCACAAGTAGTGTCCCGCTGCCACCAAGAAGACAAACACAGGCCCGTCGTGCCCATAATGCCCTTCCTGCTGCATTCGCCAATCCTAATTGGGAACCCACTGCTTCTGCAGCGCCCGTACTTCCCCCATTCACATCCCCAACCAAATGCAGTCGGCTGCATGAGAGGCATTTTCTTTATGTCCTCCCGAGTACCCCTACCCAACGAACCCCCAAAAAAGATGTCGTGTCTGCAGCAAGCGCGAATATAGGCGTGACACCCTCTATTATTGTCCCCCCTGTCCTGACAATCCTGGTCTTTGCATTGGTGAATGTTTTGAACGCTACCATTCATTAGTTGAGTATTAGCGTAGGGTACAGCATTGCACAGACTAGGCACACTTTCACAGGGTCTCCCAAGATGCCATCGCATTTTGAGAGACCCGAACCTGGAACCGGTTACCGTTATAAAAGTTAGTTACAAAAAAAGTGTAAAAAAAAAAAAAATATATAAAATAAAAAAAAATAGTTGTCGTTTTATTGTTCTCTCTCTCTCTATTCTCTCTCTCTTGTTCTGCTCTTTTTTACTGTATTCTATTCTGCAATGTTTTATTGTTATTATGTTTTATCATGTTTGCTTTTCAGGTATGCAATTTTTTATACTTTACCGTTTACTGTGCTTTATTGTTAACCATTTTTTTGTCTTCAGGTACGCCATTCACGACTTTGAATGGTTATACTAGAATGATGCCTGCAGGTTTAGGTATCATCTTGGTATCATTCTTTTCAGCCAGCGGTCGGCTTTCATGTAAAAGCAATCCTAGTGGCTAATTAGCCTCTAGACTGCTTTTACAAGCCGTGGGAGGGAATGCCCCCCCCCACCGTCTTCCGTGTTTTTCTCTGGCTCTCCTGTCTCAACAGGGAACCTGAGAATGCAGCCGGTGATTCAGCCAGCTGACCATAGAGCTGATCAGAGACCAGAGTGGCTCCAAACATCTCTATGGCCTAAGAAACCAGAAGCTACGAGCATTTTATGACTTAGATTTCGCCGGATGTAAATAGCTCCATTGGGAAATTGGGGAAGCATTTTATCACACCGATCTTGGTGTCATCAGATGCTTTGAGGGCAGAGGAGAGATCTAGGGTCTAATAGACCCCAATTTTTTCAAAAAAGAGTACCTGTCACTACCTATTGCTATCATAGGGGATATTTACATTCCCCGAGATAACAATAAAAATGATTAAAAAAAAAAAATGAAAGGAACAGTTTAAAAATAAGATAAAAAAGCAAAAAAATAATAAAGAAAAAAAAAAAAAAAAAAAAAGCACCCCTGTCGCCCCCTGCTCTCGCGCTAAGGCGAACGCAAGCGTCGGTCTGTCATCAAACGTAAACAGCAATTGCACCATGCATGTGAGGTATCGACGCGAAGGTCAGATCGAGGGCAGTAATTTTTGCAGTAGACCTCCTCTGTAAATCTAAAGTGGTAACCTGTAAAGGCTTTTAAAGGCTTTTAAAAATGTATTTATTTTGTTGCCACTGCACGTTTGTGCGCAATTTTAAAGCATGTCATGTTTGGTATCCATGTACTCGGCCTAAGATCATCTTTATTATTTCATCAAACATTTGGGCAATATAGTGTGTTTTAGTGCATTAAAATTTAAAAAAGTATGTTTTTTCCCCAAAAAATGCGTTTGAAAAATCGCTGCGCAAATACTGTGTGAAAAAAAAAAATGAAACACCCACCATTTTAATCTGTAGGGCATTTGCTTTAAAAAAATATATAATGTTTGGGGGTTCAAAGTAATTTTTTTGCAAAAAAAAATAACTTTTTCATGTAAACAATGAGTGTCAGAAAGGGCTTTGTCTTCAAGTGGTTAGAAGAGTTGGTGATGTGTGACATAAGCTTCTAAATGTTGTGCATAAAATGCCAGGACAGTTCAAAACCCCCCCAAATGACCCCATTTTGGAAAGTAGACACCCCAAGCTATTTGCTGAGAGGTATAGTGAGTATTTTGTAGACCTCACTTTTTGTCACAAAGTTTTGAAAATTGAAAAAAGAAAAAAAAAAAGTATTTTCTTGTCTTTCTTCATTTTCAAAAACAAATGAGAGCTGCAAAATACTCACCATGCCTCTCAGCAAATAGCTTGGGGTGTCTACTTTCCAAAATAGGGTCATTTGGGGGGGGTTTGTGCCACCTGGGCATTCCATGGCCTCCGAAACTGTGATAGGCAGTGAAGAGTGAAATCAAAAATTTTCACCCTTAGAAATCCTGAAGGCGGTGCTTGGTTTTCGGGGCCCCGTACGCGGCTAGGCTCCCAAAAAGTCCCACACATGTGGTATCCCCATACTCAGGAGAAGCAGCTAAATGTATTTTGGGGTGCAATTCCACATATGCCCATGGCCTGTGTGAGCAATATATCATTTAGTGACAACTTTGTGCAAAAAAAAAAAAAAGTGTCACTTTCCCGCAACTTGTGTCAAAATATAAAATATTCCATGGACTCAATATGCCTCTCAGCAAATAGCTTGGGGTGTCTACTTTCCAAAATGGGGTCATTTGGGGGGGTTTTGTGCCACCTGGGCATTCCATGGCCTCCGAAACTGTGATAGGCAGTGAAGAGTGAAATCAAAAATTTACACCCTTAGAAATCCTGAAGGCGGTGCTTGGTTTTCGGGGCCCCATACGCGGCTAAGCTCCCAAAAAGTCCCACACATGTGGTATCCCCATACTCAGGAGAAGCAGCTGAATGTATTTTGGGGTGCAATTCCACATAGGCCCATGGCCTGTGTGAGCAATATATCATTTAGTGACAACTTTTTGTAAATATTTTTTTTTTTTTGTCATTATTCAATCACTTGGGACAAAAAAAATAAATATTCAATGGGTTCAACATGCCTCTCAGCAATTTCCTTTGGGTGTCTACTTTCCAAAATGGGGTAATTTGGGGGGGTTTTGTACTGCCCTGTCATTTTAGCACCTCAAGAAATGACATAGGCAGTCATAAACTAAAAGCTGTGTAAATTACAGAAAATGTACCCTAGTTTGTAGACGCTATAACTTTTGCGCAAACCAATAAATATATGCTTATTGACATTTTTTTACCAAAGACATGTGGCCGAATACATTTTGGCCTAAATGTATGACTAAAATTTAGTTTATTGGATTTTTTTTATAACAAAAAGTAGAAAATATCATTTTTTTTCAAAATTTTCGGTCTTTTTCCGTTTATAGCGCAAAAAATAAAAACTGCAGAGGTGATCAAATACCATCAAAAGAAAGCTCTATTTGTGGGAAGAAAAGGACGCAAATTTCGTTTGGGTACAGCATTGCATGACCGCGCAATTAGCACTTAAAGCGACGCAGTGCCAAATTGGAAAAAGACCTCTGGTCCTTAGGCAGCATAATGGTCCGGGGCTCAAGTGGTTAATAGACCACCAAGGGGGGATCTCAGGAACATCTATATGGTAAGATGTCTAGCCTCAACCCAGGCCACCCATATTTTATCAAACTTCTGGGGGCAATTCCGGCCCATGTAAGTAAGTTTATATAACGGTAGCACCGCATTTACCTGGGCTCGCCACGTCTTTACCGTAGGAGGGTCTGGTGACTTCCAGCGCAATAATATCTCTTTCCTGGCATAATAAGCTGTATAAAACACAAACAGTTTTGTATATTTAGCAGTGGCCAAGTTGTCTGTAATGCCCAGTAGAAAAACAAGCGGGTCTACCTCTAAATGTAACCCTACCACTCCATTTACGTCTGCCACCTCTGCAGTCCAATAAGTCTGTAAGATTGGGCATGACCAGACCACATGGAAGAAAGTCCCCACCGACTGTCTGCATTTGGGACAAGTATCATCCAGTCCTGGGTATATAGTGGAGAGTCTATGTGGGGTGTAGTACACCCTATGCAGAAACTTCAACTGGATAAACCTGTCTCTAGCTGAAATCATAAATGGAATGCATTGCTGCAGTCCCTCTGACCAGTCCTCCTCGGTCAAAGCTGGAATATCCAACTGCCATTTGGTGAACAGCGGGAGCATTTTAGAGGTATCTTTGCAGGTAAGCCTAAGGTGTATAGAGGACAGCGTACGATCTATATCAGTGGCTATCAACAGGAATTCAACCAAATGAACCGTTAGTTCTACCCTCTCAGGAAATTGCGCTCGGGCTGCATGTCTAAGTTGCAAAAACCGAAAGAACATCCATGGGGGAGGTGGTATTTACCCTTCAACTCTACAAACGAGAGAAGTTGGCCTTCTTTGAAAATATCCCACAATGTCCGGACGTCGTACCTGGCCCAGACCTGAGGGTCTGGGACAGATTGGAAGTGCGGCATTGTTGGGTTACCCGATAACAGAGTATATGGAGAGACACTTTGTTTGTCATTAAAGTAGTGAGATACTTGTTGCCAAACCTTAACCGTCGTTTTCATAGGTGTTGTGACTTGGGGACTGTTCCTTGGACCTCTGTAGACCAAGTTACTGAGTTCAGAGTATGAGCCAAGAATCGCCGCTTCTAGATTGACCGCTGGATTAGTGTTGTCCTGAGTAAACCACCATCGCACCGAGACCAGCACTGCTGCCCAGTAGTATTTCTTAAAATTGGGGAGTGAGAGACCACCCTCAGAAAGCGATAGATGTAGTGTTTGTTTAGCGACCCTGGGCGTTGTCCCCGCCCATAGAAAGGAGGTGATAGCTTGGTCCAATTTAACAAAGAATGAGTTCAGGATGGGAACCGGAGTGTGACGAAAGGCATATAAAAATTTAGGAAGGAAGGACATTTTAATTAGGTTCACCCTCCCAACCGGTGTCAGTGGTAGTGTCTTCCAGACCGAACATCGCTGGATAAATTGTTGGAGGATGGGGTATACATTATCAACTAGGTACTTTTGCGGTTCAGCCTGTATTTGAATGCCTAAATATTTGAACCTCGTCACTCTTTTGAGAGGAAGAGGGGGCCTGCTGGTGGCAGAGAATCCGTCAAAGGGAACAGGAGGGATTTCTCCCAGTTCACCCTAATCCCAGAAAACATCCCAAATCGGTCAATGATAGATAGAGCAGCTTTTAGCGATTGTTGGGCGTCACAGAGGTACAGCAGCATATCATCCGTGATACTTTTTCTACCAGGGGAGGGAACAGAATACCCCCCACCTCCGTAGAGGCTCTGAGGAGTATTGCTAGTGGTTCAATCGCCAGGGCAAAAAGGGCCGGGGAGAGTAGACAGCCCTTCCTGGTGCCTCAGTGGAGGGGAATAGAGGACAATAGGATGCCGTTTGTATGGATTCTAGGCGTTGGGCCTGAATAGAGTAATTGTAACCACTGTACAAAGTTAGGTCCTATCCCAAATTTGTGCAGCACAAGCCATAAGTATTCCCACTCCACCGAGTCAAAGGCTTTTTCTGCGTCCAGGGAGGCCACCACGTTAGCCTCTCCTTCAGCAGCTGGTCTCGCCATTACAGTATACAGTCTCCGCAGATTAATATCCATTCCCTTGCCCGGCATGAAGCCGGTCTGGTCTCCATGTATCAGCGACAAGATGACTGCATTGAGTCTGGTTGCCAGAACCTTTGCAAGGATCTTTGCGTCCACGTTGAGGAGCGAAATGGGCCTGTACGAGGAGCATAGTTCAGGATCCTTACCAGGCTTGGGAACCACCACAATTACAGCTCTTGACATGGAAGGGGGCAAAGAGGCAGAATCAAAGGAAGCAGAAAGGACTTCAAGTAGTCTAACAGCCAGGGTTTCAGCATGTGTCTTATAGAATTCAACGGGGAACCCATCATCCCCCGGGGTTTTACCGATTGAAGAGATCCAATAGCATTTTGGAGCTCTTTAAGGGTTAGTGGAGCGTCAAGGCTTTTACGAGCTGCCTCCGATAGGGAGGGCAATTCAACGGCCACTACATATGTTTGAAGTTCATCTGCAGAGTATCGTACTCTGGACGTATACAAGTCCTTATAGTACAAGGCAAAACAGGTATTTATATCTCTTGGGTCAGACAGCAACCGCCCCAAGGCGTCTTTAATATTGGCCACAGTGGCCGACACCGTTTGCTCCCTGGACAACCACGCCAGGAGACGTCCAGTCTGCTCACCTTGCTCAAATATACGCTGCGCTTGATGCAATAAAAATTTTTTTGTGGCCGTTGTTCGAAGTAACGCAACTTCCCTCATAGCACACTGCAAGCCTACTCTGTGGGCCTCATCTCTACTAACAGCATACTGAGCTTCCAAGTCTGTAGCCCTCCGTTCAGCCTGGAGCAGTGCTGCCCCAGTCTGACATCGGGTGCGACTTATGACAGTTTGGCAATGTTCTTTAGCGGGGTATTTGAACATCTCCCAACAAGATGCGGGTGTCGTAGCAGGCGGGTTATCAGTCCAGAACTCCCGCACAGCCACTTCTGCGTCTGCTGCTATACGATCATCTGATACCCAGAACCGGGATAAGCGCCAAAGACAGTCAGTGGCGATGGGGGTCATATTCAAATGGAGTAGGACCGGAGAGTGATCAGACATACCCCTAGGCAAGTGAGAGACCTCCTGTACCATGTTTAGAACAGTATTCGTGGCGAGCACCAGATCAATGCGAGACATAGCTCTATAGGAGGCAGACTGGCAGGTAAAGGATCTCGACAGGGGATTTTTCCAATGACGTCAGTAAGACCAAAAGTGGCAGCCCATCTAGATAAAGAGGACTCCGTTGTCGTATCTGGCATCAACCTATCCATATTCGGACATGGAGGCATATTGAAGTCCCCCGCCAAGAGCACCTTATCCGTGGAGTAACCTGCTATATATTTAGTAATTTTGTGGAGTATCAGTAGTGAAGCCAGAGGGGGTATGTAAAGTTCCACGATCACAATGGGCACATTTGCAACAACTGCATGTAATATTACAAATCTACCCTCGGGGTCTAGCTGCAGGTCCAACACTGTAAAAGATAGGGTCTTGTGCACTAGTACACTTACCCCCCTGGCATATGCAGAGAAGGTTGCATGGTAGTAGTGACCTACCCACGGTTTTTTAAGACCAAGGACCCGGCCACCAGTGAGGTGGGTCTCTTGTAAGATACAGATATCCGGGCTGTGCATTTTAAGAAAATTAAAAACTAAGGATCGTTTGATGCGGGAGTTCATCCCTCGAACGTTCCAAGAGATTAATGTTATAGGGGCCATGGGAATTCTAGATAATTTGAATCAGCCTGAAGGAGGAGTGCACCCGGACCCCAAGGGAAAGAAGTCCAACCCTTTCCTCACAGCACATTAGGACTCATCACATAGGTTAATACCCAACCTAGTAAAGCAGTATATCCATACAATGTACATTCTGTGTATAACTTTCATAACAGTACCCTTCCAAACTCAATCCCCCCCACCCCGCACACCCCCCCAAACCAGAGTGTGCTTGTTCCCCATAACTAGATATGATCATCGACCAATCGGGGTCATGAACTAGAGGACGAGTAGTAGAAATCTACCACTCAAGGGTATAGTAGTCCCAGTCTGAAGGAGATGCCGCCATCAAGCGGGAGTTCACAGAGTTTTCACCTGGCTGAGACTAGGGGCACATACTTGAGAAATTACGTTCCACTCAACCTCCCTCCCTTTCCCTCCCCCCAAAGAAAGAGAAAAAATAAAAATTTAGACCAAACGAGAAACATAGGTCAAAAATAAGTTGGTTGAGCCAAGCAGAGTTATTGCTTTCCTTGGTCTAAGAGCCGGGAATCAGGCATTAAACTAAGCAGCAATCTAAGTTCACAACAGCCTATTCAGTAAATCTCTTCGTCAGTGTGTCGCAGGAGTGTGGGGGTTAAGCCCCCCCTTCAGTGCAGCTCTTGACTCCAGGAGAAGAGTTAGGTTCCTTAAGCAGGGCAATCAGCATATGTCCCTAGATCCACAAAAAAAAAAAAGGGGGGAAAAAAGAAAAACAAAAAACCCTGATGCTTGTCTCCTACATAAAGGATGTCCAACAATCAGAGTGCTTAGTAGATGCCAGGCTATGTAGGGGAGAACAATCTAACGAGGACCCCCTTTCTTGACCTCAGACATAAGAACCTGTCTGTATTAGCTGCATTGTAGTGACTGAGCATTAGGCCAAAGGAACTTTATATAGCAAGCAGGATTCCCCAAAACCAAATGGCTGTAGGGAGCAGTTGCCAGATGCCAGGATGGCATCCCCCTTAGTGACGGGCCAAGGTGTTCAGCCATTGCGAGGCCTCATTAGGGGAAGTGAAGAATCTAACACTTTTGCCGTCTTGAACGCGGAGCCGGGCAGGAAATAACATACTATACCGCAGTCCCTTGGCTCTGAGAGCTTGCTTCACCGCGTCGAAGGACTTGCGTTGTTCCTGGGTGTCCACCGAGAAGTCCGGGAAGAACATCAGATGGGCCACCTCATGTCGGATGTCCGCCATCTTGCGGGCCTCTCGAAGTATCAGGTCTCAGACTCTACAGTTCAGCAGCCAAAATATAAACGTGCGAGGTGGGGTCCCAGGAGGACCTCGGGCCGGCAGCATCCTGTGGGCCCTCTCAACAGCAAAATATGGGGAGAAAGCTGCCTGCGGAAACAGTGAGCGTAGCAACCGCTCGGTATAGGCGGATGCATCAGAGCCCTCCGACCCCTCAGGGAGTCCTATATACCTCAGATTATTGCGTCGATTACGGTTTTTGGAATACTCTGCCCTTGCCTCCAGATGTTTCACCCTCACTTGCAGGGTATGCAGGGAGGCCGAGTGATCCCTGACCACATCCTCTGTGTCTCCCACTCTGCGTTCCACCTCAGTCACACGGTGCCTCACCTTCTCAAAGTCTTGTCTAATGAGGCCTTTTTCCAATTGGACAGTGTCCAATTGGAAATGACAGCAAAGTTGCTCTGCTCTGTGAGAGCGGGCTCCGGCCCGTCCGTCTGTGTTGCCATATTGCTCACCTCCTCCACGTGGACGGCCGCACCGCCTGGACTGATCTGGGTATTGCTCGGACAGCGGTGGTCAAAACGTCGTCGGCTCCGTGTCCGCATCCGCAGGGGGAGGTTGGGAGAGGGCTCAAATGAGTGAGAAGATTACCAGGATGGGGTAACAGGATAAATTCCCCACGATGGCTGCAGAGCTCTTTAACTAAGCGTCCTGCACCATCGCCATCTTGGACACGCCCCCTAAATATGACAATTTAGTGAAGAAAAAAATATATATATATTTCTTAATTTTCCAAAGCATTGTGGGGAAAAAATGTCAACTTCAAAAAATTCACTATGCCTCTAACTAAATACCTCAGACTGTCTTCTTTCCAAAAAGGGGTCAATTGGGGGGTTATCGTACTGTCCTGACATTTTAGGGCCTCAAGAAATGAGATCAGTGCATTAGGCCATCAGTGCATTAGGATTGATACATTTTCAATAATGCGTAGCAGGGCTTGTAGACTCTATAACTTTCACACAAACCGATGATCATACACTTATCAGGATTTTTTTTACCAAAGACATGTGGTAGAATACATTTTTGCCTAAATTTTCGACGAAATTTAATTTTTTTGGTTTCTTTTAAAAGAGAAAGTAGAAAATTTTGTTTTTTTTTTTTTTTCAAAATATTTGCTCTTTTTTCGCTTATATCACAAAAAATAAAAAATGAAGTGGTGACTAAATACCACCAAAAGAAAGCTCTATTTGTGTGAACAAAATGATAAAAATTTCATTTGGGTACAGTGTAGCATGACTGAGTAATTGTCATTCAAAGTGAGAGAGCACTGAAAGCTGAAAATTGGTCTGGGAAGGAAGGGGGTGAAAGTGCCCAGTTAAGTACACAATGGGGTTTATTTACTAAAGCTGGAAAGTGCAAAATCAGACTCACTTCTGCATAGAAACCAATGAGCTTCCAGGTTTTATTACCAAAGCTTAATTGAACAATCTGGGGTTAGAAGCTCATTGGTTTCTATGCAGAAGGGAGCGTGATTTTGCACTTTCCAGTTTTAGTAAATAAACCCCATTGTGTACTTAAAAGTGGGGTATGCCTGTAGATAGTTCCTTGTTTCTTCCTGTCATTGTGTATGTAACTGCTTACTTGTATGAGGTATAAGCAGACAGTTTACACTGACAGTCTGCAGGAGTCCTGCATTGCACCCATGATCTGATGTTCGTGGGTGCAGTACTTTGCAGGCTCCTAGTCAAAGAAAATAAATAAATGCAAAATTGTTTTGCCTGCAAAACGATGTGCATTTATTTAGTTATTTATTTATTTATGTATTTATTTTACAAGGTAAACTTATCCTTTAAATGTTTAGCCATGCTGAATAAAAGCAAACTACATGTTGCCTAAAATGTACCTTTATTGACTACAAAGGATCCATGGCTCCACCCTGACATGAGTTTTGTTAAGTCTTCCAGAAGGTACCTCTATCTACCAGTCATCCCAATATTCAGTAAGACCAAAACACTATTATTTGTATTGTTTTCCGCAAACAGCATATTAACTACTTGCCGACCGCCCCATAGAAGTGGTACTGCTACAGAGTGGCCACTTTGTGCAGAATCACGTATATATTCTGCACCTGATTCTGCATGCACACGCTCCAACAGTGCACCACTTCTGCTGTGATGTGTTACAGCAGAAGCCGATCAGCAGGTGCCGGTCAAGTGATATCTGCAGGCACCTGCTGGTCATCGAGAAGAGAGGCTGGATGGAGCTTTGCATATGCAAACAATGGAGAGCTCCGTCCTGACAGGGGGAAGTGATGAATTGTCTTTCCCTGCAAAGCAGGAAATAAAATCAATCACATCGCTAAGTAAAAACAGCACACATAATGCACACAAACAGTGGTTAAGCACACATTTAACCCTTTAATCACCCTAGATGTTTAATCCCTTCTCAGTCAGTATGATTAGTACAGTGACAGTACATATTTTTAGTACTGATTAGTGTCACTGGTTCCCACTAAGTTTTAAAAGTGTCAGTTGGTGTCCTATTATACACTGCAATATTGCAGTCCAGCTATAGGTCGCTGATCGCTGCTATTACTAGCATTAAAAAAAAATTAAAAATTAAAATTCCAGTATATATCCCATAGATTTTAGAAGCTATAACTTTTGTGTAAACCAATCAATATACACTTATTGGGATTTTTTTACCAAAAATATGTAGCAGAATACATATCGACCTAAATTTTTGAAGATATTTTATCTTTGTATTTTTTTTTATTGGATATGTTTTACAGCAGAAAGTAAAAAATATTGTTTATTTCTTTTTTCAAAATTGTCGTGATTTTTCTTTATAGCGCAAAAAAATAAAGATGCAGTGGTGATCAAATACCACCAAAAAAAAGCTCTATCTGAGTCACAGGGATTGGAATTTTTAAAAATGCCCATAAATAAGTCCCATAAGGCAATGCATGACTAAAGGATTAACATTGATTTTAAAGGGGCCCCTTTACACCTGCATTTTTATCTTCTGTGCATCTTGGAAAAAAAGTAAAGAAGTACAGGTCCCTTTTTTTGGTGCATTTTTGGCCCCATAGATTTCCATTGGAACCCCTGAAAAACCATAAAAATGCATACAACTTGCATTATCTATGTACAAAAAATGCATGGAATGAAAGAGGAACAAAAGGGAAGCTAGCCTAAATCTGAAATTATAAGGAATACATTTTGTAGCATTTCCACTTAACATGTTGATTAACATACAGTGTGATTAAAAAAGGATGGTGCAAAAGTGGATTTATTCATCATGGATGGGAACCTAAAACAACTGTATTAACATGAAAAGATACACTAACTGTTTTACCTCTGCACAACAAATGTTTAACCACCTCCCGCTCATGCTATAGCCAGATGATGGCTACAGCATGGGCCTTAATTGCTGCAGCACGCTCAGTGATCACAGAATCTATGAGACTTGGCTAATCACAATAATCAGATCAGAGTAAGGGGCCGATCCCAGTCCCCTACTATGTGATCAGCTGTCAGCCAATGACAGATGATCACTTGATGTAAACAGAAGATTGGTAATCACATTTTTTTCCCTCACATTGACAGCTGAGGAAAAAGAAAAGCCGATCACCAGCTTCTGTCAGAGGGACATTGGTCCCTCACATAGAGAGCCAATGCTGCCTTGTCTGTGCCCACCAGTGCCACCTGACAGTGGCCTTCAGTGCCACCTACCAGTGCTCACAGTGCCACTTACCTTTGCCCACCAGTGCTGCCAATCAATGGCCATCAGTGCCTCATCCTCAGTGCCACTGATCAGTGCTGCCTATCACTGTCACCTACCAGTGCCTACCAGTGCCCATCAGTGCCACCTATCAGTGCCGACAATCAGTGCCACCTATCAGTGCTCTTCAGTGATAACCATCAGTGCCCATCAGTGCCACTTCTCAGTGCCACCTCTCAGTGCCCATCAGTGCCACCTCATCAGCACCCATCATTGCTGCCTCATCAGTGCCCATCAGTGTCACCTTATCAGTGCTTATCAGTGCAGCCTATCAGTAACCATCAGTGCAGCCTATCAGTGCCCATCAGAGCACATCAATGAAGGAGAAAAATTACCTGCTTTCAAAGTTTTATAACAAACTATGAATCAATTTTTTTCAAACTTTCAGTCTTTTTTATTTTTTTTAGCAAAAAAATAAAAAAACCCAGCAGTGATTAAATACCACCAAAAGAAAGCGCTATTTATGTGAAAAAAATGATAACAATTTCATTTGGGTACAGTGTTGCATGACCGTGTAATTGTCATTCCAAGCGCGACAGTGCCGAAAGCTGAAAATTGGCCTGGGCAGAAAGGGGGCTTAAGGCCCAGTAGGCAAGTGGTTAATGTGATCCCTGTTGGTAACTTGGCAGATGTCAAGGTAATACTCCAATTCTGTCCAGTCTCATGCCAGCATGTCCTTGGATATTGACTCCACTGTTTCTGCAATGCATCTTCTCAGGCCGTTCAGGTCCTATGGCATGGGGGGACATACACCAAGTTCTTTAAGTACCCCACAGAAAGAAGTCACAGGGTGTTAGGCCAGAGCGACATTGGTGAATCATTCTTTCCTGCATAGCCAATTTAACATTCTGGTAAGGTATCATTGAGATATTGATGGACATCCAAGGGTATTTGATCACCTCTATGGTTTTTATTTTTTGCGCTATAAACAAAAAAAGAACGACAATTTTGAAAAAAAAAACTATATTTTTTACTTTTGCTATAATAAATATCCCCAAAATGTTTTTAAAAAACAAATTTCTTCATCGGTTTAGGCCAATATATATTCTTCTATATATTTTTGGTACAAAAATCGCAATAAGCATGTATTGATTGGTTTGCGCAAATGTTATAGCATCTTTGGGAAAGATTTATGGCATTTTTATGGCATTTATATTTGTTATATTATTTTTACTCGTAATGGCGGTGACCTTTGATTTTTAGCAGTACTGCGACATTTCAGCTGACAAATCGGACACTTTTGAAACATTTTTGGGACCACTGACATTTATACAGCGATCAGTGCTATAAAAATACACTGATTACTGTGTAAATGTCACTGGTAGGAGGGGGTTGACACTAGGGGGTGATCAAGGGGTTAAATGTGTTCCCTAGTTAGTGTTTCTAACTGTGGGGGGATAGGACTGACTGGGGGAGGAGACATATCATTGTTCCTACTTAGTAGGAACAAACAATATGTCTCCTCTCGCCTGACAGAACAGGGATTTGTGTGTTTACACACACAAATCCCTGTTCCTGCTCTCGTGCACGTGATCGCAGGTGCCTGGTGGTGATCATGCCCACCGGCCACGCGCATCAGGTTCCCGGATGACGGCTACAGCGCGCACCTGCTACTGCCCTTGAAGGTATAGACGTACCCATATGGCAATTCCCGCAAACGAACCACTTTGCTGCCTTAATCAGCGTGAGCCAGTCGGCAAGTGGTTAACCACTTGACTACTGAGCACTTTTACACCCTTCCTGCACAGGCCAATTTTCAGCTTTCAGTGATGTCACAATTTGAATGACAATTGTGCGGTCATGCAACACTGTACCCATATGAATTTTTTATCATTTTTTTCATATAAATAGAGTTTTCTTTTGGTGGTATTTAATCACCACTGGGTTTTTAATTTTTTTGCTAAATAAATCATCACGGATGTGTAACTCAAAATTGATGAGGAGGCACTGATGGGCTGTGATTGGCAGCAATGATGGGCACTGATTGGCAACACTGGGTCACTGTTTGGCAGCACTGATGGGCACAGATTTGCATCACTGGTGGGCACTATTGGGGATGCACTGATAATCAGGACAGTGATAGTCAGTGTCCATGTCCTTTTTACACACGCCGGTTATCGGTTCTGCTCTCTTCATGCTGTCAGCGCGAGGAAAGGTGTGCCGATAACTAACTTCTGTTTACATCGGGATCAGGTGTGAGTGGACACAGCTGATTATGAGGTAAAGAGCCACAGATTGGCTCGTCGCTCATGAACGGCCTCCCAGAACTGGTCAGCTGTGCTGTAGCCATCATTTCACTATAAGAAAAAAAGGGGGGTTGAATCGCGCTAAAACAGATTGGTGATCATACACATCATCACCAAACCAAATATTTAGAACTAAGTGAAGAGTTCCCCTTTAGTGTATACATAATATACAAAACACATGTCAAATGAATAATCAATCCAAAAATAAAATGTTCAAAGTGATAATAAAAAGTCCATGTATAAAAAATAAATCACCCAAGTGATATGAAAGTATCTTAAAAAAGTATCTTAAAAAAGTAAAAAGTTAAACTCACATGTTAGTAGACAATAGTAGGCATTTAGTGTAGTCTGGAGCGCCGGCCGGAAGCTCGCAGACAGCCCGTCCTACCGGAAACAACAGCAGCAATGGGAGGTGACGAGAAGTGAAATGTTCTCGTCACTTCCTATTGCTGCTATTGTTTCCAGTAGGACGGGCTGTCTGTGAGCTTCCGGCCGGCACTCCAGACTACACTACATACCTACTATTGTCTACTAACATGTGAGTTTAACTTTTTACTTAACCAATAAAGTCAATGATTTTACACTATATGGAGCCTTTTTTTCCTTCTATGACCGTATCTGCAATGCTGTGGGCTGATGTCTGAGTACCTGTCAGTGTGAACATCTTTAGCCTGACCCTGCAGTCTTTGATGTCCCATCTCGGTATAAGGTCTCTGATCCATTGGTCATGGTTCGAAGCAGTATTAACAAACAGCTTTCTCTGATCCTCTGTAATGGGGGATCATGAGTTTCTGGTAAGCGGCCAGTCTGATTTCACGGTGGTGGAGCAAGCACGCTTTTTTCTTCTCACAGCAAGAATTTGTTTTTTGGAACTTTTTTAATATACTTTCATATCACTTGGGTGATTTATTTTTTATACATGGACTTTTTATTATCACTTTGAACATTTTATTTTTGGATTGATTATTCATTTGACATGTGTTTTGTATATTATGTATACACTAAAGGGGAACTCTTCACTTAGTTCTAAATATTTGGTTTGGTGATGATGTGTATGATCACCAATCTGTTTTAGCGCAATTCAACCCCCCTTTTTTTCTTATTTATTTTAAAGTGTTTGTGTTACATAGATGAATCGTGGCTATAATTGTTATTGTTTGTGTATTTTACTGTAGCGCAGTTATTCCCCTCATTTTTCTTATCATTTCACTATAGCGTGGTCGGAAAGTGGCTAAATCACAGTGCATTTTGCAACTGGTGTTTAAAAATCATAGTCAAAGTCTCATAGTGGCCAAATTCAGAAGTATGCACTGTATGGCAATGCTATTCCAAGTAGTCTCCTGACTAGCAATGGCCAATCTTGTTGGCTCACTGAGTTGCTCTGAGTTTACAGAGTATAGAATGTGAGTCTTGTAAGCTAAATAAACATAGAACAACTAGGCTAAAGGAACAGTCTGTGGAGATGCTACTGAGAGAGTGTCGCCTCATTCACTAAGGTAATGAAAAATTTCCTTGCAAAATGAACAGCCTTTTTGTTTTCAGCAAATCATCCTCTATTACAATGGTCATCAACCTTGTCCTCAGGTCCCACTAACAGGCCAGGTTTGCAAGATAACTGAAATACATCATAGGGGATATCATTTGCTGCTCAGTGATTGCAGTATTCTAGTCTGCATCTCCCCAAGGTAATACAGAAAACCTGGCCTGTTAGTGGGCCCTGAGGACAGGGTTGATGACCACTGCTCTATTACATCATGTGCACGAAAAAATGTATATTTTTTTTCTTTTGTGTGATTGCATACTCCTTGTAAAGTGAATTTTTACCACATTCCTCAAACTAAGGGGGGATTCCCTTGCAATTCCCTTGCAAAGTGAGCAGCCCATTTGTCTATAGTAAATCGACTCATCAGTCTCAGCAGCATGTCCACAGACTGGCCCTTTAGCCCAGTTATGCTGCAGTTAATGTATTTATTCAGATCCCCAGACTCAAAGTCTATACTTTGTGCAGTCATAGGCTGATTTACTAAAGTAGTTAAGAAACTTCACTCAGAAAAAAAATTGAATATTCACTTTAATTATCAAATCTATTCAAGGTAAAGAGGAAATTGCGTTTCATATGATTGGATAATTGAAGCGAATTTCCACATAATTACTTGAGTGAAAATGATCAATTAACCTCTTATACAGCATACACACGGTCGGACTTTTTGGCCGGACTGGTCCGACGGACCGAGTCCAGCGGACAATCCGATTGTGTGTGGGCTTCATCGGAACTTCAGCGGACTCTTCCAGTCAAAAATCTGACAGACTTTAGATTTGGAACATGCTTCAAATCTTTACGTGGTAACTCCGCCGGACCCAGAAATCCGCTCGTCTGTATGCTAGTCCGACGGACAAAAACCGATGCTAGGGTAGCTATTGGCTACTGGCTGTCAACTTCCTTATTTTAGTCCAGTGTACGTCATCACATACGAATCCATTGGACTTTGGTGTGATCGTGTGTAGGCAAGTCCGTTCGTTAAAAAGTCAGTCGGAAGTCCATCAAAAGTCTGTTGAAAGTCTGTCGAAAAGTCCGTCGGACCAGTCCGGTCGACCAATCACAGCAGGACACATGATAGTTGTAAACAATTGATGGTTTCCTTTCATGCCATCCATTGTATACAATTGTGTTGTTGATTGATGGTCAGTGTGATCACATAGTACAGACAATGCCAATCACAGTCCATCTGTACCATGTGATTAGCACTGGTCAATCACAGCTAATCAAAACAGAACAAACTGAATGAATCTGTTCCGTTCAGTAAAATGCTTGCTTATAGGAATGTAATGCACTGCTATAAGCAATCGTAATGTGTAAAAAAAATCCTTATCACTTCCCCAGAGTAATATAATGTTACTATGGTCAAATTCTATTGCTCTGGTCACAGGATGTTAAAAATAAATCATAAAAAAAGAAAAAAATGTGCTAAAAAATAACACATAACACATAAAGAGAAGGAGAGCGCACAGCTGACCTAGTATAATACCATTTTTATTAATTAAAATCAAAGTAGAAATTATTGCACTCACAACTGGAGGAAGATTCTTGCATTGACACCAAAAAATAAGCCCCCTTTCCCAGCCTGTGTAGCTGGATAAACTCCAGGACCCGATGGGTGATGTAAAATGTTTCTCCAAGCCTCCAAGCCTAGATACAGTGTCCTACTGAGCAGAGCAGGGAGCCACGCATGCGCCCGGACCAGCCGGCACTGCGTGATGTCACTCACGGGCGAGAAGGGGGGTTGGTGAAAGTGAATAGTCTCCTGTGGCGGGAGGTTGCTCCGACTACATGTTTCAGAGGCGCAGCCTCCTTCTTCAGGTTATGCCCTATCTGCCTTCAACCTCACCATTATATTGAACCCCAAACCCCTCCCCCATGACGGCTAATGTATTAGACCAGGCCAGGAGTATGGAGTTTACAATAGAAGATATAGGAAACAAGGGCAAATAATTGGCAAACAGCCCTAAGTTAAATTGTTAAAAATTATTAAAAATTGATTATACATTAGTTTATACTTATATAAGAGCAATCAAATCCTCTACTATAAATTTAAAAAAAAAAAAAGATAAAATCACGTTTCAGTATTATTAGCAATATTTATATAAAATGCTTTGAGAACAAACAAACGCATATATTTCTATCTACAGGAAAAAATCCTTATTAGACTTTCTAAAACTCATCTATAATCTTTTATAATCATATTTTAATATATGCTCAATAAATTCATTTAATTTTTAATTTTTAATTCATAAAATGAAAAAAAAAAAAATAAAAATAAAAACAAAAAAAAAATGTATAAATATGACAATCATTAGCCAATAATAATAGTGCATTTGGATCATTATTATTAGTGTTAACAGGCACCAAACCAATAATTATAATATTAAAAGAATATTAATTAAATAAATGTATTAAATTATCAATAGACCAATCCTAATTCAATACATTGACAATTCAGTAAACCAACCAATGAATGAATCAATTTATGGTAGGAAATTGATTGATACCCCGTTAATAGTCAATATACGATAATCAAGTATCATATCAGGGTGCCTATCTCTAGTTCCTCATTGAACCCCTCACCCTCAGGTGTCATACTATTTAAAGTGAATATCCAGAAGGATTCCCGCCTGTACAAATGTGTAAATCTTTCACCTTTTGGAATTGCCATAGATATAGACTCTATACCAAACAATTCCAAGCCCTCTGGACTACCCCCCACGTTTTTGTTTGAAATGGCGTGGAACGATATGCTGCTCAATAGGAATGAGCCGAACACCCCCCAGTTCGGTTCGCACCAGAACATGCGAACAGGAAAAAAGTTTGTTTGAACACGCGAACACCGTTAAAGTCTATGGGACACGAACATGAATAATCAAAAGTGCTAATTTTAAAGGCTTATATGCAAGTTATTGTCATAAAAAGTGTTTGGGGACCTGGGACATGGATCAATGCAAAAAGAAGTTTTAAAAACGGCCATTTTTTCAGGAGCAGTGATTTTAATAATGCTTAAAGTCAAACAATAAAAGTGTAATATTCCTTTAAATTTCATAGCTGGGGGGTGTCTATAGTATGCCTGTAAAGGGGCGCATGTTTCCCGTGTTTAGAACAGTCTGTCAGCAAAATGACATTTCAAAGGAAAAAAGTCATTTAAAACTACTCGTGGCTTGCATTGCCGGTCCGACAATACACATAAAAGTTCATTGATTAAAAACGACATGGGAATTCCCCACAGGGGAACCCCGAACCAAAATTAAAAAAAAAAATGACGTAAGGGTCCCCCTAAATTCCATACCAGGCCCTTCAGGTCTGGTATGGATATTAAGGGGAACCCCGGCCAAAATAAAAAAAAAGACGTGGGGGTCCCCCTAAATTCCATACCAGACCCTTCAGGTCTGGTATGGATTTTAAGGTGAACCCCGCGCCAAAATAAAAAAAAACCGGCGTGGGGTCCCCCCAAAAATCCATACCAGACCCTTATCCGAGCACGCAACCTGGCAGGCCGCAGGAAAAGAGGGGGGACGAGAGAGCGCCCCCCCTCCTGAACCATACCAGGCCACATGCCCTCAACATGGGCAGGGTGCTTTGGGGTAGCCCCCCAAAACACCTTGTCCCCATGTTGATGAGAACAAGGGCCTCATCCCCACAACCCTGGCTGGTGGTTGTGGGGGTCTGCGGGTGGGGGGGCTTATCGGAATCTGGAAGCCCCCTTTAACAAGGGGACCCCCAGATCCCGGCCGCCCCTGTGTGAAATGGTAAGGGGGTACAAAAGTACCCCTACCATTTCACTAAAAAACTGTCAAAAATGTTAAAAATGACAAGAGACAGTTTTTGACAATTCCTTTATTTAAATGCTTCTTCTTTCTTCTATCTTTATCTTCTTCTTCTTCTTCTGGTTCTTCTGACTCTTCTGGTTCTTCCCTCCATGCCAGCATGGGTGCAGAGCGGCCCGGAGAAGAAAATGAAGAAGAGAAGAAGAGAAGAAGATGAAGAAGAAGATGAAGAAGAGAAGAAGATGAAGAGAAGAGCAGGAGCCTCCCCCATGCCATGGGTGCGGAGCGCTCCGAGGAGAAGTAGATAGAAGACGCCGCAGAGGAGATGCTGGACGAGAATCTCCTCTGCGGCGTCTTCCATCTACTTCTCCTCGGAGCGCTCCGCACCCATGGCATGGGGGAGGCTCCTGCTCTTCTCTTCATCTTCTTCTCTTCTTCATCTTCTTCTTCATCTTCTTCTCTTCTTCTCTTCCTCATTTTCTTCTCCGGGCCGCTCCGCACCCATGCTGGCATGGAGGGAGGCTCCCACTGTGTGACGCGTCTCCTTTTCTGGTTCTTAAATAACCGGGGGCGGGGCCACCCGGTGACCCCACCCCCCTCTGACGCATGGTGACTTGACGGGACTTCCCTGTGACGTCACAGGGAATGCCACAGGGAAGTCCCATCATGTCCCATGCGTCAGAGGGGGGCGGGGTCACCGGGTGGCCCCGCCCCCTGCTATTTAAGAACCGTCAGAAGAGGAGACGCGTCACACAGTGGGAGCCTCCCACCATGCCAGCATGGGTGCGGAGCGGCCCAGAGAAGAAAATGAAGAAGGGAAGAAGAGAAGAAGATGAAGAAGAAGAGAAGAAGATGAAGAGAAGAGCGGGAGCCTCCCCCCATGCCAAGGAAGATAGAAGAAAGAAGAAAGAAGAAGCATTTAAATAAAGGAATTGTCAAAAACTGTCTCTTGTCATTTTTAACATTTTTGACACTTTTTTAGTGAAATGGGCCCTTACCATTTCACACGGGGGGACGGGATCTGAGGGTCCCCTTGTTGAGGGCATGTGGCCTGGTAAGGTTCAGGAGGGGGGGCGCTCTCTCGCCCCCCCTCTTTTCCTGCGGCCTGCCAGGTTGTGTGCTCGGATAAGGGTCTGGTATGGATTTTTTTTTTAATTTTGGCACGGGGTTCCCCTTAAAATCCTTCAGGTCTGGTATGGAATTTAGGGGGACCCCCAAGTCATTTTTTTTTTAATTTTGGCCGGGGTTCCCCTTAATATCCATACCAGACCTGAAGGGCCTGGTATGAAATTTAGGGGACCCCACATCATTTTTTTTTATTTTGGTTCGGGGTTACCCTGTGGGGAATTCCCATGTCGTTTTTATCAATGAACTTCTATGTGTATTGTCGGACCGGCAATGCAATAGCCGCGAGTAGTCAAATTACTTTTTTCCTTTGAAATCTCATTTTGCTGTCAGACTGTTCTAAACACGGGAAACATGCGCCCCTTTACAGGCATACTATAGACACCCCCTAGCTACGACATTTAAAGGGATATTACACTTTTATTGTTTGACTTTAAGCATTATTAAAATCACTGCTCCTGAAAAAACGGACGTTTTTAAAACTTTTTTTGCATTGATCCATGTCCCCTGGGGCAGGACTCAGGTCCCCAAACACTTTTTATGACAATAACTTGCATATAAGCCTTTAAAATTAGCAATTTTGATTTCTCCCATAGACTTTTAAAGGGTGTTCCGCGGCACCCCAAATTGTTCGCTGTTCGGCGAACTTACGAACAGCCAATGTTCGAGTCGAACATGAGTTCGACCCGAACTCGAAGCTCATCTCTACTGCTCAACTTTCTTCTCTATGAACCTATGGTGTTCACCAAAGCGAGTATGCGTGTCTTGTACTGTCCTACCTACATAGAGAAACCCACAGGGGCACTTCAACCTGTATACAGTACAACAAATTAGGTGCTACAGCAAATTAACTGTTTGATATGGAAAACAAGTCCATCTCTAGTACTAAGATATTTCTGACCATGAGAAATTAACTTGCAAGCTTTGCATTTGATGAGTTTGCACTTATGACACCCTGTAATGTTAAAAAATTGGGGAGTATTATTCACCTTTGAAGTAAATTTTTCTCTATGGTGATTGGGGGCAATGAGGCTTTTGACATTTGTTGCCCGTCGGAATACTACTTGTGTTTTTTGGGGAGAATTCTCCCTAACACTTTATCCTGTCCCAAAATGGGCCAGTGTTTTTGGACTGCTTTCTTAATGGCTCAGTGGTGGTCATTGTTAGGGATGGGCCGAACAGACCCCTGTTCGGTTCGCACCAGAACTTTTGAACGCCGTGAAAGTTCGGACCCAAATAATGAACCCCATTAAAGTCAATGGGACCCGAACGTCAAAAATTAAAAGTGTCCATTTTGAAGTCTAATGCCCCGTACACACGATCGGATATTGATCGGACATTCCGACAACAAAATCCTAGGATTTTTTCGGACAGATGTTGGCTCAAACTTGTTTTGCGTACACACGGTCGCACAAAGTTGTCGAAATTTCCGATCACCACGTACGACGAGACTAGAAAAGGCCAGTTCAGAACCAAGCGCGGCACCCTTTGGGCTCCTTTTGCTAATCTCATGTTAGTAAACGTTTGGTGAGAGATGATTTGCGCTTTTTCATACTCGTGGTTTTCAGATCGTTTTCTGATGTTCAGTTTGTGCTTGTGGGTTTGTATCTGCTCTTCAGTGCGTGCAGTCAGTTCATATTGTACTATTCAGTGCGATCTTGTCCGCTCGTTACTGTTTTTCAGGTCGCTCTTCACAGGCCTTGCTGTTCTTCAGTGCGTTCTGTTACTTCATTCTGAGCAGCCGACTGTTTTCTAGCAATGTTGCGTATACGTACTCCTCGTAGAGTTCGTGCTGTGTGGGGGCTTGGTGTTGGGGTCCTTACCTTGATCAGTCCAGTCCATGAACAGGGTGAGGAGGAGTTCATGGATCAAGAATTGGGTGCTTCAGCGTGACCAGTTCTGTCACATGCCTTTGATCCGTGAGATCCGTGAGAATAATCCTGACAATTTCAGGAACTTTCTCCGGATGACGGACCCCATATCTCACCGTTTGTTGGCTTTGCTGACCCCCTTTATCAGCAGGCAGAATACCTGCATGAGGCAAGCCATCACTCCGGAGTAGAGGCTCGTCGCCACCCTGCGGTACTTGGCGACGGGGAGAAGCCTGCATGACTTGAAGTTCTCGACAGGCATCTCCCCCCAGGCTCTGGGGATCATTATCCCAGAGACCTGTTCTGCCATCATCCAGGTCCTGCAGAAGAGGTATATTAAGGTAAGATTTTTATCCTTTAATATCACATTTTATTGTATTTAATGTTTGATAATAGTTTGTATTTCTTTCCTCATTCCCTAATTACCATGATTGTAATATGCTGTGATTGTCCCCTTTGTCCTCGTGCATGTTGGATTTTTATGTCATTATTTTTGTTGTCCTTCATACATATTTGCCTTCACTTACCTCCCCAGCATGGTCTCCTGGCCCTATATTCACCTCATGTAGTCACTTAACAATGTATTTTATCAGCTTCATAGTAGTGCTTTACCCCAAACACCCCCAAAATGTTTTGAAATGTGATTTGTGCTTTAAATTCAGGCAGAGTGCCAGAGGCTTTTTTTGGGGGTCCCCAAATCATTTTTAACCCCCTCTCTCCCCCCAACTGCTAAGTCAGCTGATACCAATTCTCTATCTATCCTGAATCATCTATCTGTTGACTTTGCCAAACCCATACACACTATACCCACCTCTTTTGTGGTCAGATTTATGGACGAATTCCCCAAAGCATGTAGTGCAAGGGCCTGCCTGAATACTTTCAAATGGTACTGTTTCAAGTTTCTGTATACTATAATTATCTTGATAGGTAATAGCAGAATGTCCAAATGTGCTCACATGTGTACAATGTGTATTTATATCTTTGTATTATGACACTTCTTACCTGTACAGTGGGCTGCCAATAGTGTAACTAAGGAGGGGCTGTTCAAAGTAATACCCATTATTTAGGCATTCATCTCTCAATGAAGTGGAGAGGGTTACCTGTCCAAGAGTCCCCCCCCTGTAATGTTAGAAATGGCCCATGAGAGGGGGGGAGGGGGAATCTGATAGGTGTACCTTATACTTTGGTCTATAAAAACTCCCTCAAATAAATGTTATCTTTATGTTGGCCAAGAATGTTTGTGTCTAATCTGCTTTACCTGTTTATGTGCAAAATGACTAAATTTTTTTTTTGTTTGACTCCACAGTTTCCTTCCACGCCACAGGAATGGCAGACTGTGGCCTCCCACTTTGCCCAGCAATGGGACTTTCCTAACTGCGGAGGGGCGATTGATGGGAACCACATCCACATTGTCCCACCATCCAACACGGGGTCGTACTATTATAATTATAAGGGGTTCAATAGTATTGTGATGTTGGCGGTGGTGTCGGCTACTTATGAGTTCCTGTATGTGGACGTGGAGAAGAATGGCTGGATGTCCGATGATGGAGTCATCGCCCAGACGGAGTTCTACAGGCGTCTCCAGAATGGCAGCCTGGACTTGCCACCTCCAGAAGACAATGTGGAAGGACTCCCATTTGTATTTGTTGCGGATGAAGTGTTTGCACTGGGGGACCATCTTATGCGGCCATTCCCGATGAGGACCCTCACCCCGGACCAGAGTGTTTTTAATTACTGGCTGGCCAGAGCCAGAAGAGTGGTGGAGAACACGTTTGGAATCATGGCCATCCGGTTCCGCCTATTTCTTACACCCATACATATGGCGGAGTATAAACTGAATCATATAATCCTGGCGTGCTGTGTTCTACACAACTTTTTACGGCAACATTCTGCCAACTATGCTGGCTCAGTTGGGCCTGAGGCTGGAATTCAAAATGAAACAACCCTGACGGCGCTTTCAAGTGGCCGTCCTGGCTTGCCCCCCCTGAGTGCCCATGATGTCCTGCTAAGATACCTTGAATACTTTGCGGGTAGGGGGGCTATCAATATGCCAGACAATATCTAAAACCTTTTTATAATAAAAAAAACAAATAACTAAAATCTCAAATCTTTGGTGACATTTACTGCTTGTGTTTGTTTTAGCTGACCCTGACAGAAATGTGGTGAGTCCTGAAAATGGCGTGATTGTGTAACCTTACAAAGCACTGTTGGGTGTTATTTACTAAAGGCAAAGACACTTTGCACTACAAGTGCACTTGAAACTGCACTTGTAGTGCAAAGTGGATTTGCCCTTAGGAAATAACACCCATTGTCACAGAAAACACCAATTAGAGCACCACAAAAGTGTTGTAGCGTTGAGACAATAATCCACACATTCTTGATTAACAATCTTTTTAATACCAGCACAATCACATGTGCATTTAGAAAAGGTTTTTAAAACAAACCAACATGTTTGTTGTATAACAATTTTTGGGGTCACATTAGAAAAAGTAGAAATGTCCATTTAAGATAAAACAGGCATGTTTAAAACCAACAAGAAAGACACAAATCTTAAACTTACAAAGTTCACATTTGGTAGAACTTGAAGGCAATATCAGACATGAGTATTTACAAACTGTGTTTGATATTGCGTTCAGATGGGGTGAAGTCACCCCAGGAAAAGCCAAATTTTGAAGATGCACACAAATTTACGACATGTCAACATGTGCTACCTGCCATCACGGGGGATCAAGGGACGTGTTTTGGGAGTGCAACCCCTTCCTCACAGCTCCTTTAGTATTGAGGAAGGGGTTGCACCCCCAAAACGCGTCCATTGATCTCCCGTGATGGCAGATAGCACATGTTGACACACTGTGTGCATCTTAAAAATTTGGCTTCTCTCAAATTTGTCAAAAAATGTCAAAGTTTTAGCACACAAAAAACCAAAGGAATTTGGAGGGGTTTTAAACTCTCCCTAAAACATCAATGATGTTCTTCATTCTTTGAAGAACACCATTGATGTTTTTCTTGATGTTTTCCAAGTCCCTATTACACCCCATGATCTCCCCGATCAGGATCTGTGCACTTTCCGAGGTGAAAGGATCTGGATCCACAACATCACGATCACCTAAAAAGATAGAAACCAAAAAACACCATGTATTATAAATATGCCGGCATCCATCCCTTACCTGAGCCTGTGGTCGCAGACACTCACCTGTTGTGGTGCCAATTTCCACCACGTCTTCCTCCTCCTGCTCTGCTTGTCTTGGGTGGATTTCCCCTTCTTCCAGAGGTGGGGGGTCTCTGGTCTCCTCGGATGAGGGGTTACATAGTTACATAGTTACATAGTTAGTCAAGTTGAAAAAAGACACAAGTCCATCCAGTCCAACCATAAAAAAAAAAAAAAAAAAAAAAAAAAACGTACAATCCAATATACCCAATACTATACCCACAGTTGATCCAGAGGAAGGCAAAAAACCCCAGCAGAGCATGCTCCAATTTGCTACAGCAGGGGAAAAAATTCCTTCCTGATTCCAGAGAGGCAATCGGATTTTCCCTGGATCAACTTTACCTATAATTGTCAGTACCCAGTTATATTATGTACAGTTAGGAAAGTATCCAGGCCTTTCTTAAAGCAATCTACTGAGCTGGCCAGAACCACCTCTGGAGGGAGTCTATTCCACATTTTCACAGCTCTTACTGTGAAGAAACCTTTCCATATTTGGAGATGAAATCTCTTTTCCTCCAGTCGTAAAGAGTGCCCCCTTGTCCTCTGTGTTGACTGTAAAGTGAATAACTTAACACCAAGTTCACTATATGGACCCCTTATATATTTAAACATGTTGATCATATCCCCCCTTATTCTCCTCTTCTCAAGAGTGAACAAATTCAGTTCCTCTAATCTTTCCTCATAGCTGAGCTCCCCCATGCCTCTTATCAGTTTGGTTGCCCTTCTCTGCACTTTCTCCAGTTCCCAGATATCCTTTTTGAGAACTGGTGTCCAAAACTGAACTGCATATTCCAGATGAGGTCTTACTAATGATTTGAACAGGGGCAAAATGATATCTCTCTCTCTGGAGTCCATACCTCTCTTAATACAAGAAAGAACTTTGCTCGCTTTGGAAACCGCAGCTTGGCATTGCATGCTATTATTGAGCTTATGATCTACATCACATTATGATTGAGCTTATGATCTACCAAAACCCCCAGATCCTTCTCCACTACAGATTCCCCCAGTTGTACTCCCCCTAGCATGTATGATGCATGCCTCTAACATGTATGATGCATGCCTCTGACATGCAAAAAACTCTGAGTCTTTTCTCCTCTATGTAAAAAAAAATAGGTCTACTTAGCACACAGATATTTAATGGCAAAACTATAAATATGAAACATTGCTTGGAAGTGGGGTACAATTGTCTGTTTTGGCAGAGTTCCAAGATGTTGCATTTTTCTTGTCCTTTGTCAAGCTTCAATACTTACCTGTTTTGTACAAGCTTCACAGATGGAGACACCCCTATAGTATACACTGGAGCACCTGTGTGGGCCCCCTAATAAAAAGGGTGTTCTTGTGTCCCACACTATTGCTCCAGCGTCCAGATGTGTAAACAGCTGCTGAGTGTCCTCTCCTTACACAGGATCTAGTTTGCATTTCATTCTAGTAACAAACCCATCTACACAACCAAATTATTTAATAACAAGTGTGCGTAGTACGTACGATCTGTGAGTGGAGGAAGGAGCAACAGAGGCGCTGATCCTGATTGCGAAGTTTGGATTTAACATTGGGCCTATATTGCTTCTAGATTGAGGCCTGTATTTGCACAAGTTTAGAAGACTTTAGGCTGACATTAGGGTTTGTCTTGTGTTGTGTCTTGCAGTGAAAATGGATATCTTGAAAGATAAGGACTTTATGCCAATCTTCATTGATATGTTCAGGGAGCTGCCCTGTCTATGGGAGATAAACCACCCTGAATATAAGAACCAAACAAAGAGGAAGGCAGCGCTGGATAATTTGTTGGAATTTGTGAAGACGGTGATCCCCACGGCAGACATCACCTATTTGAAGATCCTAATTGGTGGCCTGAGGAGTACATATCTAAGGGAGCACAAGAAGGTCCAGGATTCCCAGAGATCAGGAGCTGCAGATGACATTTATGTCCCCAGGCTGTGGTACTATGACAGACTGCATTTTCTGGCAGGTCAGACTGAACCCAGGCCAGCACTCTCCACTCTTCCTTCCACGCTTCCTTCCCCCCCCAGCTGAGGCTTCTGACGCCCAACCTGGGCCTTCCAGGCAGCAACATGTTGAGGAGCCCAGCTTGAGCCAGGTATAGCATTCCTCTAAATCTTCATGGTTGTCCAATCAATGATGTTATCTAGAGGTTAGTTTAGAGTACTAATTTATGATTGAGATTGATGATGCAAAAACTAAAACCATGTCCCTTTTTCATACACAGGGAAGTCTCAGCCAGGAGGTGGCCAGACCAAGCAGGCTGCCCGATACCCAGGTCCCTCCCCTACACCTTCAAAGACAAAGTGGCAGGAAGAGCAGTAACCTGGAGGAGGCTTCCATAGGCATCTTTTGGAAGGCTACAGAGGCCCTGGGAACCCCCCACAGTGTGGAGGAAGACTTTGCTGGCATAACTGCCTGCAAAATGATGCAGATGGAGGAGTGCCAACGACTCCTGTGTGAGTCCTTAATTTTGGAAGCTCTCATTAAAGGGTTGAGGGGCCAAATAACATGTGCTACCCACATTTGTGACCCCACACATAGTCCTCCTCCTCCTCCAGGTCCTACTCCTCCTCCTGCCACATCTCCAACACCAGAGCCACAGTTCGGGAAGGAAGCGTGTAAAGAAGACCAGAGAGTGATGGCCCTGGGCTCAGTCTGGTCTAGCAAAAGATGCAGGCTCTTGTAGTACCACAGCCTGGGGACACAGATGTCATCTGCTGCTTTTATGATCTGCACTCCCTTAGATAAGGACTCCTCAGGCCACCAATTTTGCAGTAAAAGGATTGATGTCTGCCCTGGGGGTCCAAGGCTTTGCCAATTTATGATGTTTCTCCAGCATTGCCTCCCTCTTTGTTTGGTTATGAGCCCTTAATAAAGGAATTTTTGTTTCAAATATACTCGCCTATGTGTGTTTTGTTTGTGAGGATTCAGGTACATTTCAAAAATACAATTTGAAATTAACAAGGGACACCAACTCCAAGCAATCTCCTTGAGATTAAATAATACAAGATATCAATGGCGTTGTGGTAACACAAAACACACACAAAAATATTATGGAGTAAAACCCCCCAAAAAAAAAAAAAAATCAGCCTTGAAAAAAATACAAACCCCCCCCAAAAAAAAAAATCAGCCTTGAAAAAAAAAAATAAATAAAACAACAACAAAAAAGAAATGTGGTCAGATGTGACAAATCAAAATATATTGAGGGAATCACGTTAAATAATAAAGAAAGAAGTTTGTGAAAAGTCTGTGTGAATATGAGCAGCAAAACTACTTCATTCTTCTCACATTATAAAGAAGAAGAGTGCGCTGTATTAAACCATTTTTTACATTGCAGCATGACGAAAGTGCTCTATCCATTCCAAACGCTAATTTTACCAGACCGAGCTGTTCCGTCTCGGAATTTTTTCTGAGCATGAGTGGCACTTTGTGCGTCGTAATTGTCCACACACGGTCGGAATTGATGCGATCGGATTTTGTTGTCGGAAAATTTTATATCCTGCTCTCAAACTTTGTGTGTCGGAAAATCCGATGGAAAATGTCCGATGGAGCCTACACATGGTCGGAATTTCCGACAACATGCTCCGATCGCACATTTTCTGTTGGAAAATCCGACTGTGTGTACTGGGCTTTACAGTATATGCAAGTAATTGGGCATACAATGGTAATAGGGGTCCGGATCCTGCCCTGGGGACATATATCAATAAAAAAAAGTTAGTGAAAAACGTTATTTTTAAACGAGCAGTGATTTTTTAATTTTTAAAGTGAAAGCATAAAAATGAAAAAATCCTGCCAATATAGTGCCTTTGTCTCCCTGTAAAGTGGCAGATCTGTACCATGTCTAGAATCTGCTGCAGCAGTCATTGCATTTATAAAGCCAAAAAAAAAAAAGAAATTTTCCCTGCAAGCTGCCTTTATTTTGCTCAGTAAAAGCTGGGGAGCCAGTGTGTATGATGAGGCCACAATGTAGTGCACTGGGAACAAGATTAGAGATTTTTTGGATACATTCTGGTGTCACTTTGACTTTGTATTGAAGTAACGGGTGCGTAAAAATTGGTCTTTGGGTATCGGTGGCGCCTTCCCACTGTCACCCTATAGAGGTAATCTTGATGAAAGCAAGCATCGGCCTTGCTGTAAAAAAATTGCAATGATATGCACCTGTCAAACAGATGCAGAAAAATTGGTCTTTGGGTGTCGGTGGCGCCTTCCCACCGTAACCTTATAGTATAGGTACTCTTGATGAAAGCAAGAATTGGCCTTGCTGTGAAAAATTGCAATGATATGCACCTGTCAAACAGGTGAAGAAAAATTGGTCTTTAAGTGTCAGTGGTGCCTTCTCACCATAACCCTATAGAGGTACTCTTGATGAAAACAAGAAATGGCCTTGCTGTAAAAAATTGCAATGGTATGCACCTGTCAAACAGGTGCAGAAAAATTGGTCTTTGGGTGTCGGTGTCACCGTCGCACTGTAACCCTATAGAGGTACTCTTGATGAAAGAAAGAATTGGCCTTGCTGTAAAAAATTGCAATGATATGCACCTATCAAACAGGTGCTGAAAAAGTGGTCTTTGGGTGTCAGTGGCGCCTGCCCACCACAACCTTATAGAGGTACTCTTGATGAAAGCAAGAATTGGCTTGCTGTAAAAAACTGCAATGATATGCACCTGTCAAACAGGTGCAGAAAAATTACTCTTTGGGTGTCGGGGGTGCCTTTCCACCATAACCTTATAGAGGTGCTCTTGATGAAGGCAAAAAAAATTGCAATGATATGCACCTGTCAAACGGGTGCTGAAAAATTGGTCTTTGGGTGTCGGTGGCGCCTTCCCACCATAACTCTATAGAGGTACTCTTGATGAAATCAAAAATTGGGCTTGATGTAAAAAATTGCAATGATATGCACCTGTCAAACAGGTGCAGAAGAGTTGGTCTTTGGGTGTTGGTGGCACCTTCCCACCGTAACCCTATAGAGGTACTCTTGATGAAAGCAAGAACTGGCCTTGCTGTAAAACATTGCAATGGTATGCACCTGTCAAACAGGTGCAGAAAAAATTACTCTTTGGGTGTCAGGGGCGCCTTCCCACCATAGCATTATAGAGGTGCTCTTGGTGAAGGCAAAAAAATTGCAATGATATGCACCTGTCAAACAGGTGCTGAAAAATTGGTCTTTGGGTGTTAATTGTACCCATGAAACCTATACCAAAAACATTCTTCCAGATGAAATGATTGAACACCCTCAAAGCTAGGCAGCCTTGAAGTCCTGCAGATATTCCACATCCCAAAAAGACTTAATCAGTGACATCAGCATCAGGGACTTCATATCTGGTAATCCAGGACTGATTCATTTTTATAAAAGTCAAATGGTCCACAGAGTATGTGGACAGATGCGTTCTATGATCAGTAACAAAACCTCCTGCAACACTGAATGCCCGTTCTGAAAGTCAGTGGTTAATCAGCTGGAAAGCTATCCATCTCTGTTTTGGCCCTGAGGTAATCGTCCACCATGTGATGCAGACTCTGCCGATGGGATGTGGAAGCTGACAGCCCTGGGCGATGAGGACTAAAAAAATCCTGAAATGCCTCACTTAGGCAGACGCCTTCTCCAATGCTCCTCTCTTGACCAACAGAAGACTCAAAACTATGTTTTCCACCACACTGTAACCTACTGGAGTCAGGAAAAAAACGTTCAATAAAATCCTCTTAAACATGTCCTCAAGAGATTTTATCTTCTGCATTCTCTGTGGGGAAGGGATGAGTTCTGAGATGTTTCCCTTATTACGGTGGTCAAGGAGAGTTGCCAACCAGTAATCATCCTTCTCCTTTATGCCACGTATTCTTGGGTCCTTTCGCAGGCTTTGAAGCATGAGGTTGCTCATGTGCCTCAAGTTTGCTGAGGCTTGAGAAGCAGACTCCTCGGGGTCACTCAGGATAACAGCATCTGGAACTTCCTCCTCCGAGCCACGTACTACTCCCAAGGGTCCTGGGGTTGGAAAGCCATTGTTTACGGATTGACACATGTCTTCCTCTTCTTTGAAACCTATGAAAGTGCCAGAATCCTCCCCCCCTCCCCTTCTGTGTGTTCTGTGACATAGGAATGATTAGACATCAAAGAAATTCTGGACTGCCTCACTCCAAAGATATTTGCCTTTATTCAATAAAGTTTAATCCAAAATACAGGTCATAGCAAAGTGGAACAAATCTTACACGTTTCGCACTACAAGGAGTGCTGAGTCATAAATTCACTGCTCCCGAAAAAACAGGTGTTTTTTAAAAAAAAAAATGCATTGATACATGTCCCCTAGGGCAGGACCTAAGTACCCAAACACTTTTTATGACAATAACTTGCATATAAGCCTTTAAAATTAGCACTTTTGATTTTTCATGTTAGTGTCCCATAGACTTTAACAGTGTTCTGGCAGCTTTTGAATTTGCCGCGAACACCGCATATTGTTTGCTGTTCGGCGAACAGACGAACACCTGAACACCCGATGTTCGAGTCAAACTTACATTCGACTCGAACATCGGGCTCATCCCTGTTTATCAGTAGTTCCATGGATACCACAACCTTTGAGAGGGCTGGCGGCCACAATATCTCTCCTGACTAAATCAAAACTGGCAATATGGGACTCCCTACATACTCTGTATTGTTGGGAATATAATTCCCCACTAATGCCCTTGCTGAAACATGGATATTTCATGCCTGGAGTACTTGATAAGGGCTTTGAATCATGGTTCAAAGAGGTAACACCTCTATTACACCAAGCATTAAAAGACTCTAAAATTAAAGCAATTAAGTCCTTATGTGGAGTAGATCAGCCAACTTTTATGGACCAATGGAGGTACATACAGTTGTCTCAATTTATTTGAAATCTCCTGCAGCCCATTAGTTCGTTAAAAGAACTGAATCCTGTTGAAGCAATTGTGCAATTATGCAAGATAGAAATCAACCACAGCATTGTATTTATCTTTTTCTCAAAGCTTTAATTAATCTGCGATATCCTGGGTACCCAGATTATATAGGTCAGTGGGAAAAAGATTTGCAAATTACACTTACAGATAAACAAAATGATAAGATTATACATTTTTTATATGCCCGCCACCTCGAGTAGAGTGACGGAGGTAAACTTTAAACGTTTATCTCAATGGCATTATACACTAGTAAAATTACATGCAATGTCCAACTCGACCTTGCACCTGTGTTGGAGGGAATGTGGAGAGCGAGCTGCACACGGGCACATATGGTGGTTCTGCTCTAAAATCTGCCCATTTTGGAAAAAAGTGGCGCAGGTGATCTCTCTGATACTGGGCCAAGTAATTAAACCTGAACCATTAATATTTTTACTTCATTGTATAAACGAAACAGAGCAATACAAGAAGTTTAATACCTACTATCTCACAGTGGCTACAAAGGGTTGAGGAGCTCCGTCTAATGGAAGGTATAACCCATAGAAATGAAGGGCTGATAAGAAAAAAAAATTAACATGGGCAAAATGGTTTGAATTTAAGGAAACTAAACTATATTATGAAATAATATCAGACCCTGATGGTAAATCAGAGTATGACTTATTAATTAATATTAATTAACTTTATAGTTTCTGTACCTCCCCAATAGTTCTATATTTACATTTGTAATAAAAACAATGCAGCGCTAAAGATAACCAGTAAGTGAAGGTATAAACAAATACCAAAAAAGTTTGAAAAATTATGAATGACATAATATCATAAACCTAATAATATAAACAATCCATAAAATTAGTGACATCACTAAAAATAAGGTGCATAAAGATAGTAATACTAATGAGCAAGTGATAGTGTCATATCAACAGAAAAACCAGTAAAAAATAATAATGCTAATGAGCAAGTGATAGTGTCATATCAGCAGAAAAACATTCATAAAAAATGTAATCATAAAAAAAAGAGTCCCATCACATATAGTGCAATTTCAAAAAATATTAAATAAATAAGAGTTCATAAACATAAAGAAGCTGATCCAGAATCCATGATAAGAAAATCCAATCTCCCAAGAGGTGAATGCACCAAAGTGAATATGACGACGTCCTATCCTGACGAAACGCGTAGGGTGTGGTATACTACGCTGACGTCACTACGCTGTTCCTCTCTGCCGAACCTGATGGGAAGTGTATGCACAGCCGGAAGCCTACGGAGACACCGTAACATCGTGATTGCCTTTATGCTTGCTTATTGGACCTGTTTGTAAGTGCATCTTTTATTCATTAAACTTTTATTGATTGGAACGATTACACTATGGGAGCCTTTCTTGTTCTTATTCCCGGAGCCATACAGTTTTAGCTGCAGATCCAGATGCCGGTATAGGTTGTTGGGATACCTCTAATCTCCCATATGCCTGGTCAGACCGTTGCGGTCTTCTGAGTCGGTAAGGAGCCTCATATTCACTTTGGTGCATTCACCTCTTGGGAGATTGGATTTTCTTATCACAGATTCTGGATCAGCTTCTTTATGTTTATGAACTCTTATTTATTTAATATTTTTTGAAATTGCACTATGTGATGGGACTCTTTTTTTATGATTACATTTTTTATGAATGTTTTTCTGCTGATATGACACTATCACTTGCTCATTAGCATTATTATTTTTTACTGGTTTTTCTGTTGATATGACACTATCACTTGCTCATTAGTATTACTATCGTTATGCACCTTATTTTTAGTGATGTCACTAATTTTATGGATTGTTTATACTATTAGGTTTATGATATTATGTTATTCATAATTTTTCAAACTTTTTTGGTATTTGTTTATACCTTCACTTATTGGTTATCTTTAGTGCTGCATTATTTTTATTACTAATATCTGGAGTTTGTGTCTGACTTTTTGATGCTGGCTGCTTTGGTAATTTAGGGTAAAACTCCCGATTTTGGTTTATTTTTATATCAACCTGTTTTTAGGCTGTAAGGGTTAATCCTTTATAGATATTAATTATTTACTAGGTTTGTAGCGCAGCGTTAACCTTTGTTTTTTTTTATATATTTACATTTGTTGTAGGTCCCACCCAAACTCCCCCTTTTTTTTCTTCCTTTGGAATTTTTTTTGTTTTTCCTCTTTCCCTCTTTTTTTTCCTTCTTTCTTCTTTTTCTTTTTTCTTTTTCCTTTTGTGTGGTTCCCGCCCCCCTCCCACTATTTCACTATTGGAGGGGAGAGGATATATATATATATATATATATATATATATATATATATATATATATATATATATATATATATATATATATGTATATATATATATATATATATGTATATATATTTATATATAAAATAAGATAAAATGCATTGTACAGTGGGGACGGAAAGTATTTAGTCCCCCTTAAATTTTTCACTCTTTGTTATATTGCAGCCATTTGCTGAAATCATTTAGGTTCATTTTTTCCTCATTAATGTACATACAGCACCCCATATTGACAGAAAAACACAGAACTGTTGACATTTTTGCAGATTTATTAAAAAAGAAAAACTGAAATATCACATCGTCCTAAGTATTCAGACCCTTTGCTCAGTATTTAGTAGAAGCACCCTTTTGATCTAATACAGCCATGAGTCTTTTTGTGAAAGATGCAACAAGTTTTTCACACCTGGATTTGGGGATCCTCTGCCATTCCTCCTTGCACATCCTCTCCAGTTCTGTCAGGTTGGATGGTAAACATTGGTGGACAGCCATTTTTAGGTCTCTCCAGAGATGCTCAATTGGGTTTAAGTCAAGGCTCTGGCTGGGCCATTCAAGAACAGTCACGGAGTTGTTGTGAAGGCACTCCTTCGTTATTTTAGCTGTGTGCTTAGGGTCATTGTCTTGTTGGAAGGTAAACCTTTGGCCCAGTCTGAGGTCCTGAACACTCTGGAGAAGGTTTTCGCTTAGGATATCCCTGAACTTGGCCGCATTCATCTTTCCCTCAATTGCAACCAGTCGTACTGTCCCTACAGCTGAAAAATGCCCCCACAGCATGATGCTGCCGTATTGGACAAGTGATGAGCAGTGCCTGGTTTTCTCCACACATACCACTTAAGGCCAAAACGTTCTATCTTGGTCTCATTAGACCAAAGAATCTTATTTCTCACCATCTTGGAGTCCTTCAGGTGTTTTTTAGCAAACTCCATGCGGGCTTTCATGTGTCTTGCACTGAGGAGGCCACTCTGCCATAATGCCCCGACTGGTGGAGGGCTGCAGTGATGGTTGACTTTCTACAACTTTCTTCCATCTACCGACTGCATCTCTGGAGCTCAGCCAAAGTGATCTTTGGGTTCTTCTTTACCTCTCTCACCAAGGCTCTTCTCCCCGATAGCTCAGTTTGGCTGGACGGCCAGCTCTAGGAAGGGTTCTGGTAATCCCAAATGTCTTTCATTTAAGGATTATGGAGGCCACTGTGCTCTTAGGAACCTTAAGTGCAGCAGAATTTTTTTGTAACCTTGACCAGATCTGTGCCTTGCCACAATTCTGTCTCTGAGCTTTTCAGGCAGTTCCTTTGACCTCATGATTCTCATTTGCTCTGGCATGCACTGTGAGCTGTAAGGTCTTATATAGACAGGTGTGTGGCTTTTCTAATCAAGTCCAGTCAGTATAATTAAACACAGCTGGACTCAAATTAAGGTGTAGAACAATCTCAAGGATGATCAGAAGAAATGGACAGCACTTGAGTTAAATATATGAGTGTCACAGCAAAGGATCTGAATACTTAGGACCATGTGATATTTCAGTTTTTCTTTTTTAATAAATCTGCAAAAATGTAAAGAATTCTGTGTTTTTCTGTCAATATGGGGTGCTGTGTGTACATTAATGAGGAAAAAAATGAACTTAAATGATTTTAGCAAATGGCTGCAATATAACAAAGAGTGAAAAAATTTAAGGGGTTCTGAATACTTTCCATCCCCACTGTATATGTTTCAAGATAATATTTGGAATTCTCTGAAATGCTGAAAAAAATAATAAAAAAAAAAATCAGAAAAAACACCTTTGGTGTGCAACCACTTCACCACCTCTGTACCATGTCCTCATCCAGTTTAGGTTGAGGTTTTGTGGACGCATACAGTAACTTGTTCATTAGAGAGGGTACGGTCCGGAGGAATGCTCCTGGGTCTCATCCTCAGATGTGCATGCTCCTGCTCTCCTCCGTGCTTTCCATAAACCTCTGTGCTTTCCGATCCGAAAGGGAGGGATCTTTGAGGAGGGGGTACTGTCAGGGCTGTGCTCTTAGCAGCTCTCTTCTATGTGCTCAGGCCGCTCATCTGTCGGATAATTGTCAGCACTCATTATTTCCACAGTGGCTCACCTGGTTATAATTACCTGCTCCTCAGTCCCGCCTACAGCCAGCCGCTTTTGGCTATTTAAACTGCCTTGTACATTCCTTTTTGTGCCTTTGTGTGGTCAACATATCTGAAGTGTTTCTGCTGTGTTCCTGTGAAAGACTTTGCCCGGCTGATGTCCCTTCTGGTTCCTGATTTTGTTCTCCTGTCTCTGACTACGCTGATTTCTGGTTTTCCTGATTACTGGCTCTTCTGATTATCCTTTTGGCTTCCAATCCCTGGCTTATATTTTGATGACGTTTACTGATCTGTACCATTTTTACCATTACATTAAAGGTGTGATTTTTACTGCATTTTCTGTCTGTCGGATTCATGGCTCCTGACATTAGTCTACTTATCCCATAGTAGCTGCATAAGCTTTTGTGGCATTATTTTCACTGTAGTTTTTACGGAAATAATAGAAAAACAGCATACAGTTTGTAAATTGTAGTATGGTAAACACTGCATAATCTAAGAAGAATGTATATTTAATCGACTGATGTTTTGTTGTTTCAAGTCAAACTGCATTATTTTCATTTTTAAACCAATATTGATGTGCACCTAAAATTATGCATTCCATCTTTTTCACTTGTTTGAAACATAAATCATGTAGCCTAAACACAGATGTAACAAATTTAGATAAACAAACAAAAAAATCTTTGATGCTAAGCATAATTGTTATGTTTTATCTGCAAGAAAGTAAAACCATAATCACAATCTAAAATGATATGGTGTTTGCTTCATTCCAGATTCATCCCCAAAATGCCTGATCAAGACAATTAATTAAAAGGACTAAATTATAGCAAAATACAGAAATAAAGCTGATTTGATTGCATTTTTCAGAAAAAAAAAATAGAAAACCTTTAAGGACAGCTGAGCCTTTGATGTAATTTCTTTAGACGTACAATTTATCACTTCCAAACAATCACAAAACTTTGTGGTATTTCTTTTATTCACAACTTTGTGAAATCAAGCTATTGTATTAGGCAAAAAAATGCTTCCTCTTTTTTATTGGTCAAGACTAGAGTTCTAGCTATACATCAGTCAATTATTATAGGGGTTGCATAAAAAGACAATGATGGTTTACATATTTCAATAATTTGTTTGAAGGATTACACATTACATTTCCTCCCATCATAGTTAGTCAAGTTGAAAATAGACATGTATCCATCAAATTCAACCATTAGAAAAATAAGCAAATGATTTGAAATGCTGCATCCACAAAATTCTAATCCCACAGTTGATCCAGAGGAGGGCAGGGAACTCTCTTTAGTATTCTTTCCAGGGTGGCTTGATGTAATTCCCCTTTGGGAGTAAAAGCACTAATAGGAGATGCTCTATATTCACTTTTCTGGTCACCTTTTTTGTGGAAATGCCACCTCTTTGCTATTCCTAGAACACAGCAAGGATTCCACACTTCTGTGTATGTGGTGGACCTGTTACTTACCCTCTGCACCGTGTGGTGTCTCCCACTGGCTCATACAGTATAGAACTACAGACAGTACAAATTGACTGAAAATGTCACTACATGACATATCTGACTGGCTAAATATTTGCAACCACAAGCGAACAGGGTGGTGAAAATGCTGGGGAAAGCACTGGAGCTGAAAATGTCATCTAGAGCTGTATTACTTTTACCAGTAAATGCATTTAAAAGGAAAAATAAGCTAGAAATAGCCTTTAAGCAGGGGTGTAGCATGAAGGGGTGCAGGAGTCGCCATAGCAACCCCGCATTCAGCTCCAGGGGGCCCGCAGCTCCCTGCTATGAGCTGTCATCTTACATGCTGCATTTTACAATCACAAAATCCTGGAAACAGAATCCAGGTCCGGTCCACCTTGTGTCTCCCAGGGCCCCAGCTGAACTGTGCAATCCAGTCCGGAGCTTCTAGTTTGCCTTCTCCACAGACCCCAGATCACACTGCTCCACCGCTCTCATTGGCTGGAGGAGAGAAGTCTGAATTCCCGGCATCCTGGATCGTGAATTAGCAACCAAGATGCTTGCTGCTGGAAGTGTGCTCACACTGCTAACAATGAAAGGGGACAGGGGACATTGAGCTGCCTCTCTACTGCCATGGCCCACACATACACACAGCGAGGACAGGAGGAGAGAGCTGCCTGAGAGCCGAGACAGGACTTCAGTAACTCAGGTAAGAGACATGCTGCTGTACGTGGAGTGTTTTCTAATGTGGGAACAGGCAGACACACACACACACATTGCCCCCCCCCCACACACAGCACCTGTCCTGACTGCCAACACTCAGACAGTTAGAAAAGTTGAGGGAGGGTAACATGTCATTAATAGGATGGTGGGAGGAGGGGGGGACATGTCATGTGTAATTATCAGGACAGGGGCACTTATCATTACCTGGAGGGGGGGACATTTGTCATTCCTTGGAGGGGGACCAAACAGGTCTGACAGAGATTGTATTACATAGAAACACCCCTCACAGCATCTCCTCGGATCTCACAGCACTTGATATCCAGTAATTCCTTCCAATAGATTTTTAGATATCCTCCTCTCATCCACTTATCAGTGGTCATATGCAATAAAAATAATCCCCATGGTGTATAGTAGTTTAAAATAACATTTTTTTTCATAATCAATAACTTACATATAAGTAGATTTAATACGGCATAGGAAGATCACAATAGGGCACCACATACCTGAAGTTTACAGTCTTTACCATATCATACTACACAATGAAGATTGTTGTTACTGTATAAGACCATTGATGAGCGGAGGATATCTAAAGATCTATTGAAAGAAATTACCGTATATCAAGTGCTGTGTGATCTCCCCTATCCTGTGCATGAGATTTGAGGAATTGCTGTGAGGAGTGTTTTTTTAATATAGGCGCTGCCAGACCTTTTTGGCCTTCTATTAAAGTGGAGTTCCACCCAAATGTGGAAGCTCCGCTTATCGCCCCCCATCTGCTGCCACATTTGTCACCTTTTGGGAGCACATGTGCAGTAGGGAACCGGTTCTGAAGCCACAGGGTTTAACTGCCAGTTTCCCTTAAAAGCAGTAGCAACGGCAGCAGCTGGGGTGCTTGTTACATTTGGAATCTGGATTCATAATCTATTAGGGTAATCTATGAAATTGCTATTTATATATTTCTTGTTTGCACAATTTTTTTAGTGTGATAAGCACTTTTTTTTGTAGCACCGGGGATCTGGGTTTCACTACCCAATAGGGTTATTTATTTTTGTCTTATTGATATTTTATTGCTGCTTTCATTAATTTAAATACTTGCCTTTTTCTGTGGTTTTCTCTTAACTATTTATTGATTAATTATTGACACATTACATCACTTTTTTTCCCTTGTTATAGCACCGTTGATCTAGGCCCCAACCCAGGAGGGTTATTCATCCTTTTTATACATTGAATCTTTGTGCTGTATGTATGTGTTTTTATGAATTCATCTTTTATGTTGCTTAGCACTTATTTGATTTGATGCTAACATTAGCCACTTGGAGTATCCTGGCACGCAGGATCCTGGCAGGTGGTAGTGGGGGGGGCTAGGTCAACTTTTGCATCAGGGCCCTCAATCTGCAAGCTATGCCTCTACCTTTAAGATAAGCTGGGCTCTGCTGTTCTAACGGCATAAACATATAAATGCATGCTAGGTGGTAGGATCATGTCTTAATGTATGACCTATAGTAAGAGAAGAAACCCTGTCCTTATCAGTAATCAGTAATCAGTAAGCTGCCAGCACAAAGATCTGTGACTGTGTAACTGTGTAACTGTGTAACTGTGTAACTCAAATGTGCCCCTCCACCATGAAAAATTTAAAGTCAGCAGCTACAAATACTGCAGCTGCTGACCTTTAATATATGGACACTTACCCTAACCTGTCCAGGGAGCCCACGATGTTGGCACCCCAGCTGATCTTACCATTCCTGGTAAGGGAACCTGGCAGTGAAGCCTTTCGGCTTCACAGCCGGTTCCCTACTGTGTATACGTGAAGCGCGCTGCGCTTTAAAATTGGTCCAGCGGCAGAGAAAAGAGGAGGGGGTAGAAATTCCTGAGAGACCCCGTCTACTGAAAGTGGGGAAAAAACAGGTACCCATTCCCCCCTCCCCCTGAAAAGTGTCAAATATGGCATTGGAGGGGGGGAGGAGACAGATATGTGGAAGTTCCACTTTTGAGTGAAACTCCGCTTTAACATCACCATCAATAATCATTCAATAAAAGTAACACGTGTCCACTAATATGTCATACGTACAAAAGACAGCAACCTTCCACTCCTGGTGAGATTAGTGTCTAAACACAAATATATGCCAATAATCCATATATGAGCAACCACACATGAGAAACACACATGATCTAATTCACCTCTGTACACAAAAAAGGCTCTTGCATTAAGCTGTGACCATCAAATTATAAATGGTCAAATGCGTATATAGGGTTAATGATCCTGGTCACTGTGACGCCAGCCAACAACCATCATAGAAAGGCAATCATATATATTCCCTGCAATTGTCTCTGTAGTTCAATTAGCGCTTGGGTTATGGACAGCTAAAGGTCTTCAGAGGAGGTCTAATTTCTCCCTGTAAGCAGATCAATGGTCTTGTCATCGTTTCTCAGATGTCAGGGGGGTGGAGCGATTCTGGCTCTTTATAAGATGAAACAATCAGCGCCACAAGTAAAAAATATTGTGATGTTTAAATAAGATAACCTAATAATAAATGTGCACAGCTGCTAAACATCCCAAGTGTTACACCACACTAATTTCAAAATGGATAGTAAATAAATAAATGTAGCACTATGTGTAAAATTATAAATATAAAGTGCAAATCTTTAAAATAAATAAATCCTACATATAAATGAATAGTCCATAAAATGAAAAAATAAAGAAATAAAACATGAAAAACTCTTCTTGTGATCAGTGTATCCACACAATTCCACCACAGTGATTGTTCGTCCTCAAAAGAAGTGCACACCACCACCAGCAAAAATGCGTGCTCACCTCCCAGATGAGTCAAAACTCATATGCGGATCTCCACATGAACTCTTTGCGCTCGCTTCCTTTTCCCAATCAATGGTGGGTAATCCAGATGGCTCTTTTCTTAATGGTAACTCAGCTCATTAATATCCAAAGAAACGGATCATCTCCCAGCTTGGCTCAAGATTCCATGAGTTCAGGACATGTAAATAATAAGTATAGAGACCATAGTGTTCTTCGTATACAAATTTATTCAAAGCCCCCAAACAGACAAGTTGCACTTACAAGATAAAAACTTTTAAAATCACATAAAAACCTCCAGAGTAGCACCACCGTGTCCACATACATAGTGCCTGGCTGAACGTGACTATCAGCTCATCCCTTCTAGACGCGTATCAGAAGGCCTGTGATTGACCGATACGCGGAGAACACTATGGTCTCTATAATTATTATTTACATGTCCTGAACTCATGGAATCTTGAGCCAAGCTGGGAGATGATCCGTTTCTTTGGATATTAATGAGCTGAGTTACCATTTGGAAAAGAGCCATCTGGATTACCCACCACTGATTGGGAAGAGGAAGTGAGAGCAAAGAGCTCATGGGGAGATGAGTTTTGACTTATCTGGGAGGTGAGCACGCATTTTTACTGGTGGTGGTGTGCACTCCTTTTGAGGACAAACAATCACTGTGGTGGAATTGTGTGCATACACTGATCACAAGAAGAGTTTTTCATGTTTTATTTCTTCATTTTTTCATTTTATGGACTATTCATTTATATGTAGGATTTATTTATTTTAGAGATTCTGGCTCTTGCTCTGTCCTATGCTCTAGGATAGTTACTGGGTCTGAGTTGGTACTCAAGGGGTCTTCTTCAACACCGTAGAGTCCTCCAGTCACTGCCAGGCACCACAAACATCACCCTCTCCTCTTTAATTTGCTAGGTTTTTTTCTCACTATTTGACTATTGATGCTGATGTTAATCAAAATTTATATATATATATTAGGTTATTGTTTCCATATTGTGCTGCATATTAGACTTACAGTTATGTACAACTTACCGCTAATGTCCATTTCTAGCTTGAGAAACATAACTGTCTGAAAAATACCTGCTTAGCAGACACCTATTTAAAATATGCTGAAAATGGCCTTTAAAGGATGAATCCATTTTCATGGGAGTAAAAGATAGCAAAAATGTGTTTCTATATAGCATATACAATTGCTACACAAGTCATACTGTAATTGAATGGTATTGGGAAATACATTTCCTCTTCACTCTGCATTGCTTGTAATTTTCTGTAAAATGCAATGCAATATGACAAACTGTAGGTGTTCTGTACACAATTGGTGTACGGAACGCTCCCCCCCAGAAATGTAATCTCCTGCTTGTGTTATAGGCTTACTGTTTTTCCAAGATGTCTGCACTAATAAACAAATCAGATATTAGACATCCTCTGTAGCATAAAAATCAGAGCCACGAGTGAGAGAGCAAAGAGGAAACTCCAATCGTGTAGTATGGTTAAAATAGAAACGCTTTATTGTTTTAAAAGAAGCGGAAACCCGCAGAGTGACATTAACAAACAAATGCTAAAATAGCCGTCAAACTAAGAACAAAAAACAAAACACCCGCGTGCTGGGGTCACATGTGGCATGATGGCGTCAGTGCAAAGCACCACCCTACATGTTTTGCAATACCTTGCGTTTTCCTGGGACCCATCATGGCTCTGAGCCCAAGTGTGTCTCTTTTCAGACCAAGAGCATTCTGGTGACGGGTTAATCTCCGCATTCCGGCGAATCATCTCTACCTAGTATCCGAGGCTAGCAAGAGACCGGAGGCATCAGAGGACCCACTAGTCCCCCACAGAGGGCTTAATCTGTCTGACTGTATGACCCTGCTCTTTAAGGGGTCCACCAGCTCTGGTAAGGGTTCCTGCATTTAGATTGTTACCTCCAGGTTGAGATCTGTGTTTCCACTACCTGTGACCTGGGGTGGTGGAGAAGATGACTTCTGAATTTCATCTGCAGCGATCGCTATCGTTCAGTTACATCCATCCTTTTATGCACCCATCAATGTTGTGTATGTGATTCACTAAGGACATTGTTTTTTTCACTGATGCAGTTCTTGTGTATATGGACATTCATCTATATTCATTTATTTTTTGGAGTCACTGCATATGTTGTTTTGTCACATCTATTTTTGTGCACCTATATGTCATTTTCATTTATGATTTTTTAATTTGAATTTGTTTCACTAATTACTTCACAAGAGATTATCATGATTTATTTTTATATTTAGAATTTGAGGCCATATTCATGTTACACACAGCCTTTTGTTTTGTTATGGTCAATACTGGGAGAGCGTAGCGCTGTGAGTCGAACACCCTCCTGATGTAAGGCTTTTTGTAGTTTTTAGCATTGGCAAATAAAACTTGCCAGCATCTTAAAAAAAGCAAAAAAAGCACACAAACTCCTCCAACTGTCCCTCTCAATACATACCAGACACTTAGGCATCTGTTTGGTTTTCTATATGTGTATGTGAGCCAAGAGTGGGATGTAATTTGCAGTCAATTTAAATCTCATTTTCCTTTTGTAAGTATCAGTGCTTAGGGAGCTCCTGGCCCTATGGAATTAAAAAAAAATTGCATTAGGACATTTTCCCCAGGGCAGTGCCTACACCTCCATGCTATTTTAATGACACTCCCTTGCCTTCTAGCCTAGAAATTGGGATTTAAACATTTTAAGATTTAGCTCCCATTGATTTTAGTGGGGATTAGGTTCTGCATCCAAACTTTTCTGAATGTTGCTTGAACAGAAACCAGAGCAGTTTGGTTCATCACTACTGGTGAAGTGACAAGCTCCAGTAGTGCAGTAAATCCTGATGAAATGGCAAGCACAAGTAGTAGGGTATTACAACACTAGCCACAATGAATTCCTTTTATGCCCAACCATTTGAGTGGAAGCCTATCACTGTTTCTAAATTTGTAACCTTTCTTGGCCTTACCTTTTAATATGAAAATCACAAAAAATGTGCCGTCCTACTAGTCTACACACCTAAATCACCATATGCTATAATATTCTTCTTCACGTTTTAAAATAATAATGACATTTTTGCATTTCAATGGCAACTTCCTATGTCCTCCCCAAAATGACTCTGCACTTGATGGGCTCCACAAAATGCATCCACTTATCATATATTTTGATATATCATATATCATAACATATATTTTAAACCAAATTTAAAAAAAATATATACCTCCTACAAAAATATCTACATTGAAGAGTCCCTCGTACATTTCACTGGCAGACATAACCATAAACAGCAGCTCCCCAGTAAACATGCTGGGTATGTGGTGAAGTTACGGTGTATATGCTCTATGAGAGGACAACAGGGTACATATATGACTTCTGCATTTACAAAGGGGCAGATAGCTGGAGACCCCGAATACCCAGCTTATATGTAGCCGCAGAATGATAGTATGGGACCTTTTCTGCCACCTTTTCCTTCAGCAAACTATAGCTTGTGGTACAATGCAACTAAATCACAAAGTCTTTCATTAAAGACTTGTCACCACAATGCTGAGAAGGAAGAAGTCAGCAAGTTTGTACAATTAGGAACTTTTGGCAATAAAATGAAAGAATAAGTGGCATGTTTATGTTCTTTCATCCATCCATTAAGATACCTCAGTAGAAACATTGGAAAGGTCTAGTCCGGTCCAAAAACCTCTTTGGACCAGACTATTTTTTTTTTAATGGACATTAACAATTAAAATGACATCTATAAGCTCACAGGAAGATCTGGATCCTACCTAAAATACAAAGGCGACATTTTAACAGCCAAAATAGGACTGTCCATTAGAAAGAATTCCAGTGTTTCTGGAGATTACAAGTAAATATTTAAAGCAGCCTTTGCTTCAAAAAGGTGGTTGGATAAATGTCACTGAAAATATGTATTCAATCACCTATAAATTGAATAAATAATTATGAGTAGTTAGAAGAATGATTACGAAATCATTCAGGCGGGCTCCAGCTGGTGAAGTAATAACCTCTATTTAGTTACCAATCTATGTCCAGCACTAAAATCATTATTTTCAGATACAAAACATAAGTTACAAATTTTTTACTAAAGTTCTACTAAATCTAAAAGCTAAAACTATGAGTTAATAAATAATGATTATTTCTAAAATTTAAACTGTACTTTGAGATTGAGAAATGATGCAGGCTAGGGATGAGCTTCGAGTTCGAGTCGAACTCATGTTCGACTCGAACATTGGCTGTTCGCAAGTTCACCGAACAGCGAACAATTTGGGGTGTTCGCGGCAAATTCGAATGCCGCGGAACACCCTTTAAAAGTCTATGGGAGAAATCAAAAGTGCTAATTTTAAAGGCTAATATGCAAGTTATTGTCATAAAAAGTGTTTGGGGACCTGGGTCCTGCCCCAGGGGACATGGATCAATGCAAAAAAAAGTTTTAAAAACGGCCGTTTTTTCAGGAGCAGTGATTTTAATAATACTTAAAGTCAATCAATAAAAGTGTAATATCCCTTTAAATTTCGTACCTGGGGGGTGTCTATAGTGTGCCTGTAAAGGGGCGCATGTTTCCTGTGTTTAGAACAGTCTGACAGCAAAATGACATTTTGAAGGAAAAAACTCATTTAAAACTACCCGCGGCTATTGCATTGCCGACAATACACATAGAAGTTCATTGATAAAAACGGCATGGGAAATCCCCAAAGGGGAACCCCGAACCAAAATTTAAAAAAAAAAATGACGTGGGGGTCCCCCTAAATTCCATACCAGGCCCTTCAGGTCTGGTATGGATATTAAGGGGAACCCCGGCCAAAATTTTTAAAAAAAAATGACGTGGGGTTCCCCCTAAATTCCATACCAGACCCTTCAGGTCTGGTATGGATTTTAAGGGGAACCCCGCGCCAAAAAAAAAAAAAAAAAACGGCGTGGGGTCCCCCCAAAAATCCATACCAGACCCTTATCCGAGCACACAACCTGGCAGGCCACAGGAAAAGAGGGGGGGACAAGAGTGCGGCCCCCCCTCCCTCCTGAACCGTACCAGGCCACATGCCCTCAACATTGGGAGGGTGCTTTGGGGTAGCCCCCCAAAACACCTTGTCCCCATGTTGATGAGGACAAGGGCCTCATCCCCACAACCCTGGCCGGTGGTTGTGGGGGTCTGCGGGCGGGGGGCTTATCGGAATCTGGAAGCCCCCTTTAACAAGGTGACCCCCAGATCCCGGCCCCCCCCCTGTGTGAAATGGTAAGGGGGTACATAAGTACCCCTACCATTTCACGAAAAAAGTGTCAAAAATGTTAAAAATGACAAGAGACAGTTTTTGACAATTCCTTTATTTAAATGCTTCTTCTTTCTTCTATCTTCCTTCATCTTCTGGTTCTTCTGGCTCTTCTGGTTCTTCTGGTTCTACCTCCGGCGTTCTCATCCAGCATCTCCTCCGCGGCGTCTTCTGTCTTCTTCTCCTCGGGCCGCTCCGCACCCATGGCATGGGGGGGAGGCTCCCGCTCTTCTCTTCTTCTCTTCTTCTTTTCTTCTTTTCTTCTTTTCTTCTCTTCTTCTCTTCTTCTTCATTTTCTTCTCCGGGCCGCTCCGCAATCCATGCTGGCATGGAGGGAGGCTCCCGCTGTGTGACGGCGCTCCTCGTCTGACAGTTCTTAAATAACGGGGGGGCGGGGCCACCCGGTGACCCCGCCCCCCTCTGACGCACGGTGACTTGACGGGACTTCCCTGTGGCATTCCCCGTGACGTCACAGGGAAGTCCCGTCAAGTCACCGTGCGTCAGAGGGGGGCGGGGTCACCGGGTGGCCCCCCCCCCTGTTATTTAAGAACTGTCAGACGAGGAGCGCCGTCACACAGCGGGAGCCTCCCTCCATGCCAGCATGGATTGCGGAGCGGCCCGGAGAAGAAAATGAAGAAGAAGAGAAGAAGAGAAGAAAAGAAGAAAAGAAGAAAAGAAGAAGAGAAGAAGAGAAGAGCGGGAGCCTCCCCCCCATGCCATGGGTGCGGAGCGGCCCGAGGAGAAGAAGACAGAAGACGCCGCGGAGGAGATGCTGGACGAGAACGCCGGAGGAAGAACCAGAAGAACCAGAAGAGCCAGAAGAACCAGAAGATGAAGGAAGATAGAAGAAAGAAGAAGCATTTAAATAAAGGAATTGTCAAAAACTGTCTCTTGTCATTTTTAACATTTTTGACACTTTTTTCGTGAAATGGTAGGGGTACTTATGTACCCCCTTACCATTTCACACAGGGGGGGGCCGGGATCTGGGGGTCACCTTGTTAAAGGGGGCTTCCAGATTCCGATAAGCCCCCCGCCCGCAGACCCCCACAACCACCGGCCAGGGTTGTGGGGATGAGGCCCTTGTCCTCATCAACATGGGGACAAGGTGTTTTGGGGGGCTACCCCAAAGCACCCTCCCAATGTTGAGGGCATGTGGCCTGGTACGGTTCAGGAGGGAGGGGGGGCCGCACTCTCGTCCCCCCCTCTTTTCCTGCGGCCTGCCAGGTTGCGTGCTCGGATAAGGGTCTGGTATGGATTTTTGGGGGGACCCCACGCCGTTTTTTTTTTTTTTTTTGGCGCGGGGTTCCCCTTAAAATCCATACCAGACCTGAAGGGTCTGGTATGGAATTTAGGGGGAACCCCACGTCATTTTTTTTTTTAAATTTTGGCCGGGGTTCCCCTTAATATCCATACCAGACCTGAAGGGCCTGGTATGGAATTTAGGGGGACCCCCACGTCATTTTTTTTTTTTTAATTTTGGTTCGGGGTTCCCCTTTGGGGAATTCCCATGCCGTTTTTATCAATGAACTTCTATGTGTATTGTCGGCAATGCAATAGCCGCGGGTAGTTTTAAATGAGTTTTTTCCTTCAAAATGTCATTTTGCTGTCAGACTGTTCTAAACACAGGAAACATGCGCCCCTTTACAGGCACACTATAGACACCCCCCAGGTACGAAATTTAAAGGGATATTACACTTTTATTGTTTGACTTTAAGCATTATTAAAATCACTGCTCCTGAAAAAACGGCCGTTTTTAAAACTTTTTTTTGCATTGATCCATGTCCCCTGGGGCAGGACCCAGGTCCCCAAACACTTTTTATGACAATAACTTGCATATAAGCCTTGAAAATTAGCACTTTTGATTATTCATGTTCGTGTCCCATAGACTTTAACGGTGTTCGCATGTTCGAACGAACTTTTTTCCTGTTCGCATGTTCTGGTGCGAACCGAACAGGGGGGTGTTCGGCTCATCCCTAATGCAGGCATGCATTTTATGGCAATGTATGAGTTACAATCTGTGGCAATACACCACAACTAGGGATGAGCCGAACACCCACCTGTTCGGTTCGCACCAGAACATGCGAACAGGCAAAAAATTTGTTTGAACACACGAACACCGTTAAAGTCTATGGGACACGAACATGAATAATCAAAAGTGCTAATTTTAAAGGCTTATATGCAAGTTATTGTCATAAAAAGTGTTTGGGGACCTGGGTCCTGCCCCAGGGGACATGGATCAATGCAAAATATTTTAAAAACGGCAGTTTTTTCGGGAGCAGTGATTTTAATAATGCTTAAAGTGAAACAATAAAAGTGCAATATTCCTTTAAATTTTGTACCTGGGGGGTGTCTATAGTATGCCTGTAAAGGGGCGCATGTTTCCCGTGTTTAGAACAGTCTGACAGCAAAATGAGATTTCAAAGGAAAAAAGTAATCTAACTACTCGCGGCTATTGCATTGCCAGTCCGACAATACACATAAAAGTTCATTCGGAGAACTGGCGAACAGCCGATGTTCGAGTCGAACATGAGTTTGACTCGGACTCGAAGCTCATCCCTAACCACAACCTGCTGTTGCACAAAGAGTTGAATGAATGTAATGTAAAAAAATGTTAAAATAAAAAAAAACAAAAACAAAATTAAGCTCTCTAGTACTTGGTACAATACAATTTTATCAATGAACCTTTATGTGTATTGTCAGACCGGCAATTCATTAATAGTAGTTTTAAATGACTTTTTTCCTTTGAAATGTCATTTTGCTGTCAGACTGTTATAAACACGGGAAACGTGCGCCCCTTTTACATGCATACTATAGACACCCCCCAGGTACGAAATTTAAAGGAATATTACACTTTTATTGTTTCACTTTAAGCATGAATTAAATCACTGCTCCCGAAAAAACGGCCGTTTTTAAAACTTTTTTTGCATTGATCCATGTCCCCTGGGGCAGGACCCAGGTCCCCAAACACTTTTTATGACAATACCATGCATATAAGCCTTTAAAATTATCACTTTTGATTTCTCCCATAGACGTTTAAAGGGTGTTCCACGGCTTTCGAATTTGCCACGAACACCCCAAATTGTTCGCTGCTCGGAGAACTGGCGAACATGAGTTTGACTCGGACTCAAAGCTCATCCCTAACCACAACCTGCTGTTGCACAAAGAGTTGAATGAATGTAATGTAAAAAAAATGTTAAAATAAAAAAAACATAAACAAATTTAAGCTCTCTAGTAATTGGTACAATACATACCAGTACATAGAGGTTTTGCATAACATAATGCAGTGCAGTCTGAATGACCCCCTACTTCCCCATTTTCCTTCCTGAAACCAACTGCGTTCTACAGCCAGCAGGAGGGAGAGAAGGAGAACTTATTGAGGACTTATTAAAGGCTTCAGAAGGGCAACATGGAAGGAATTAGAGATTTTGAGGCTTTTGGGAATTTGGAGCTTGAAATAAACCGGATTCAGTTTAGAAGTTATGGTGTACGGACCAATGAATCTTGGGGCAAATTTGAGAGAAGGAACCAAGAGTTTGATGTTCCTGGTGGAGAGCCAGACTTTGTCTCCTGGCTGAAGAGAAGGGGGCTTACGCCTGCAACGGTCAGCAGAGCTCTTGAATTTGTTGGCAGCTCTCTGGAGGGAATCATGAACGTCAGCCCACATGGAACTGAATGATTCCTGAACAGTAGCCAAGGCTGGAATGTCGGAAGAACAGGTCATAGGAAGAGGGAGTTGAGGTTGTCTTCCATAAACAGTGATAAAGGGTGTTTTCTGAGAACTGACATTGACATGACTATTGTGGGCGAACTCTGCCTACGGGAGTAGTGATGTCCAATCATCGTGATGAGCCGAGACCAAGGTACGGAGAAAGACCACCAACTCCTGATTAACCCTCTCAGTCTGGCCATTGGATTGGGGAAGGTAATGCCAATGCCAATGCCAATGCCAATTTAAATGCGAGAAGTTCCCGATCACCAATGGCATAATTTCTCTCTGCCTGAGAAAATTTTTTGGAGAAGAACGCACATGGTTGACATCTCTTCTCAAAGAACTGAAGAAGCACAGCTCCCACCCCCTTCGAAGAAGCATCTACTTCAATAAAAATGGATCCCCAGGATTTGGTCTCCTCAAGAGAGGTCCAAAAACAAAGGCCTGTTTCAGATCGTGGAATGCAGAGACAGCCTTGGGAGGCCAGTCTTTGGCATTTGCACCCTTCTTGGTTAAAGTGATAATAGACGTGGCAATGGAAGAGTAATTCCTTATGAACTGCCTATAATAATTTGTGAAGCCAAGAAAGCGCTGTGTGGCCTTGAGGCTAGCAGGAAGGGGCCAGTTGGTAATGGCCGAGACCTTTCCGGGATCCATGCGAAGACCTAAACTAGAAAAAAAAATCCCAGAAACAGGACCTCAGGACATTCAAAGGAACATTTCTCCAGCTTGGCATAGAGATTATTCTCTCTAAGGCGCTGAAGTACGGTGCGGACATGGTTTCTGTGAGCAAGCAGATTTTCAGAAAATATGAGAATGTCATCCAAATAGATGACAACAAACTGGTACAGTAGATCCCTGAAGATTTCATTGACAAAGTTCTGGAACACAGCTGGAGCATTACACAAACCAAAAGGCATAACCAGGTATTCATAATGCCTGTCTCTAGTGTTAAACGCAGTCTTCCATTCGTCACCTTCCCATATTCTAATGAGATTGTATGCACCTCTGAGATCCAACTTGGTGAAAACGGAATAGCTCAGATATTAGAGGTAAGGGGTATCGTTTTTTGATAGTCACTGCATTTAACCCTCGATAGTCGATGCAGGGTCTGTGGGTACCATCCTTTTTAGCAATGAAAAAGAACCCTGCTCCTGCAGGCGACGAGGATTTCCAGATGAAACCTCTCTCCAGATTCTCGGCGACATACTCAGACATGGCCTGGGTCTCTGGAATGGAAAGAGGGTAGGTACGACCCCTGGGCAGAGTTGCTCCAGGGACAAGGTCAATGGCACAGTCAAAAGATCTGTGGGGAGGAAGCACCTCAGCAGACTTCTTACAGAACACATCCCAGTAATCGCTGTATGCCGCGGGAAGATCAGAGGATACGTATGTGGTAGCAATGGGAAGTCTCTCCTTGGGGACCACCTTGAGAAGACAGGACGAGAAACACGAAGGACCCCAAGCCAGGATCTGCCCAGAGACCCATTCCACATGTGGAGAGTGGAGCTGTAGCCAAGGAAGGCCCAATACAATGGGGGTAGAGGCCTTGGGTAGAATGAGGAAGGAAATCCACTCCTGGTGGAGTATCCCTACCGACATCCTAATAGGTAGAGTCTGGAAACGGATAGGGCCCCCTGGGAGCAGAGTGCCATCAATTGCCGAGACTACTAGTGGTGTAGCGAGGGGAGAAAGAGTAAGCTTAATAAAAGAAGCAGTTCTCCAATCCATAAAATTGCCGGAAGCCCTGGAGTCCAGATATGCTAGGACCGATTGGGGAGAAGGGCCTACATGGAGGAACACCGGAAGAAGAAGACGAGAAGGTGGTGTTTTTGGGTCCAATACTCCACCTTCCAAATGTATTAGACCCGAGCCTTTCCCGGACGAAGCGAGCAGGAGTCACGAAAATGACCCTTGCTCCCACAATAAGAACACAAGCTCAGAGTTCTGCATCTAGCATGTTCTTCGGGGGTTAGTCTGGTCCGGCCCAACTGCATAGGTTCCTCAGCAGGCAGAGGATGCTCCACAGGGCGACGGGGGAAGAGTTCTGGCTGACTAGGACCTAGGGGGTGCTGGCGTCTTTTTCTAGCGACCTCTCCTGGAAATGAATGTCAATCTGATTGCACAAGGAAATTACATCATCCAGACCGGCGGGGATGGCTCTTCCTGCTAATTTGTCCTTCACTTGGTCAGAGAGACCCACTGAACAAGATTCTTGGTGAAGGCGTAAAAGGGCACTAGCCACTGAAGAAACTCGAGCTGGCTCCTCGAAGATATTTCGAAAAAGCTTCAAGAAGTCGGACAGGCGGAAACCACCGGGTCATTCTTCTCCCACGGGGGGGCAGCCCAAGCTAAAGCTTCACCAGAGAGGAGGGAAATGATATAGGCTGCCTTAGCCCATTCAGACAGAAAGTTTTGAGACTGGAGCTCAAAATGAATGGTGTATTGGCTAAGGAAGCCCCTGCAGGCCTTGGAGTCCCCAGAGAAAAGAGACGGAGCTGGCAGTAAATATGAATATGTAGCTGCGACTGGTGCAATAGATGCAGCTGCTGATTGTACTTGAGGCTGCAGGTTCGGGTTTCCCAAGGAGGCCTGGAGCTGCTCAAAGCGGGAAGCCAGATCCTTAAGGAATCACATCACCTGAGTCTGATTAGATTCCTGGGTCTCGAGTCTGCGAACTATGCCCTGCAATGGAACGGCTGCAGGAAGTGGCACGTCAGCCAGGTCCATGGCTGATCCAACTGTCAGGTCACCTTGAGGCTAGGTGACAGATGCACACCCTTGAGATCAAGAGTGCACCGCAAGGCAGTGGACCCTATGGCTGACTGCTGCAGATGGAAGTCCAGGTGAGAAGGAAGGCAGGGCTGCTGGAACACCAACACAGATCCCACCGGGGTTAGAGCATAAAAATCCCTGGGGCGCGGAGTCTAAGAGCCAGCAGGTGTTCAACAGAGCCTCTAGTGGTGAGGATGGACTGGGCTGCAACTGGCTCCCGGTTGTGACCCCCAGGGTCCCCCAGCTCACACCCACAGTAGGCAACAGGAGGATAGGGATAGTAAAGGAATAAGCCAAGGTCAGGGCCACAAGCAGACAAGGACAACAGAGTTCACGCCAAGGTTCAGGGTCACAGGCAAACAGGGATAGTTGGGGACACGCCAAAGGTCAGGGTCACGAGCAGACAGGAATAGTTGAGAACACACCAAGGTCGGTAACAGAAACAAACATAGAGCACACACCAGGCAGGAACAGGAAGCCAAAACACACAAAGGTTGATCAGCAGGGCAGGCCTGCAGTGCAGAGGTTAATATAGAGTTCTCTGATAGGAGCTGGGGTGGAGCCATGCTAGAGGAGAGTTAATAAAAGCAGTCAGGTGAGAGTCAGCTGGTCTTTAGAGATGAACACATGGAGACAGGTAAGCTGACAGACAAAACTCTATTGCGTAACCATGACAGAGGGCATGTGGCCTGGTATGGTTCAGGAGGGGGGGGGGTGCTCGCTTGTCCCTCCCTTTCCTGACCTTTCAGGCTGAATGCTCGGATAAGGATCTGGTATGGATTTTGGGGGGCCCCACACCATTTTTTTCCATTTTCTCTTTTTTGTATTGCCGGGTGCCAGATTGCAGCCACAACGTACATTTAATTGCATTTTTTTTCTTTAGAAATGTTCGTTTTGCTTCAGCAGCTTCTATACACTGTACAGATGTGCCACTTTACAGGCAGACTAAGGGAACCCCACATGCTCTATGTTTAAAGGAATTTTTCATTTTTATGGTTTCACTTTAAGCATCATTAAAATCACTGCTCCAAAAAAAATTGCATTGATGCATGTCCCCCAGGGCAGTATCCAGTACCCCATACTGTTTTTATGGCCAATAACTTGCATATAAGCCTTAAAAATGGGGACTTTTGATGTTTGGGTCCCATAGACTTCAATAGGGTTCTGGTGTGAACCAAACAGGGGGGTGTTCGGCCCACCTCTGCTTAAAATAATGTGGGACAGGTAGCTGGCAAGAGTGCTGGTAGATGTCAGCCTGGTCTGGCATCTTTAGTAGGCTACAACTTCATTCACAGTGTGGTAATGGGCTTCTGCTTGACAATTTTACCCATGAGAATAGCTGAGGTGGTAAGTAGATGAGACAGGGACCTCCCTTGCTAGAAAAACAATTCCCTTGCTAGAAAAACAATTTAATCAGTGAGATACTGGTGCTAGTGTTGATTACCTATTCTGTCTGTGCTAATGTAAATGCACAAAAAATGCTATTAAATTGGCAAGGACAGTCAGAAATACCTGGTAGGCGGACATACAGTCCAGGGGTGTAACTGGAATCTTCAGGACCCCTGGTGCAAGAAATTTTAAAGGGTCCCCCACGATATCCCCCATCAGTCTCACGGCCCTCCCCACTGACCCCTTGGCCCTTTAGTCCTGTTGTGGGGCCCTTTATTACAGTCCTGCAGCAGGACTCTTCCTACTGTCATGGGGCCCAGCCACATAGGCAGAAAGCAAGGGATATGTCTCCAGCACACCAAAGAATTCTATACAGTAAAACCTTGGATTGCGAGCATAATTCATTCCGGAAGCATGCTTGTAATACAAAGCACTCTTATATCAAAGCAAATTTCCCCATAAGAAATAATGGGAACTCAAATGATTTGTTCCACAACCATTTATTCATAAGTCCTTTAGTTTATAGTCCATATAAAAGCATTATAGCAATGTGATAGGTTGTGTAACCATAAAATGTCCATCCTCAAATGAAAGCCTCCACAAGGGGGTAGAAGCAAAATCCAGCAGAAGTTACAGAGTATAAAAGAGAAGAGAGGCGCCTCTAAGTGTAGCAATATGGTTACATTTAATGAAGGTACATTAAGCAACTCACATTGTGGACAGCTTTACCCTGCCTGCATACTTAGATGTACCCCTTTTAATCATCAACCATGTCAGTTTTGTAAATGTTGTACCTTCGTTAAATACAACCATATTGCTACACTTAGATGCACTTCTATTCTCTCTTATACTCAGTTGTGACATGACGCTACTTGTATATCAAGTCAAAATATATTTTAAAATTTTGCTTGTCTTGCAAAACGCTCTCAAACCAAGTTACTCTCAATCCAAGGTTATACTGTATAAGGGACCAATGCACTGGCAGAACTACCAGGGTTGCAAAAGGTCACAATTGCGATCGGGCCCTGGCGTTCGGCCACTGTGGAGGTCCCCAGCCTCCCCTCACTGTCCTGCCCCCTATATTGACAGCACTGGTCTGGTATCTCTGTCTGTATGGCAGTGGTGGCAGTCTATTAGGACCAAGTGTCGGTTACATTATGGGGCTGATGGGTGCATGCAGGGGAGAGCTGGTACTATTGGTTGTAGACAGCGGATCCCCACTCTGGTCACCTAGCAGTGGTAATGTTGCATAGCTTTTTCTGTTGACATGGTGATTGAGATGTGATCCAGGTGATGCTCCTAGTAGGATCTAATAAACAGTATTTATTAGAATTAAGAGTACAATACAGGGCAAACCCTTCAATCTCTGGAATGATTATAGACAAAACGCCACATAAAAAAGGCTTATTCGCAGACGATGTGATCTTAATACTCACTAACCCGGCTCCTTCCCTGATAGAGGTACAAACAATTTTCCAATGGTTCAGTAATGTTTCCTACTATAGAGTAAACATGTCCAAATCGCACATCCTTAACTTAAGGCTTGATGCCACAACTAAAAACCTGTTACAGGTACAATGTCCCTTCACGTGGGCAGAAAAAAGCATTACTTACCTAGGAGTCCAGCTAACAAAATCAGTGAAAAGTCTTTTCTCAACCAAGTATAAACCATTCCTCACCAAATTACTTACACACACCCAACACCTCATGAAACATGAACGAACGTGGTCTGGGAGACTCTCAGCATTCTAAATTATGACTTACCTCAAATACTATACCTATTCAGAACCCTCCCAATTCCAATTCCCTTGACCTATTTCAAATCTGTACAGACCATATTCAAGAAATGTATTTGGAAAGGAAATACACCCAGAAGTGCACACTCAAAACTTATAAAACATAAACTGGCAGGTGGGGCAGGCTCCATTGACTTTGAAGATTACTACTTAGCATCCATGCTTGCCCAGTTACCAAACTGGTTTCAGACATTTCCATGTACTGTATGGGGACAAATGGAAAACTCATCACTCATACGCCCAAACCTACAAAGTTGGCTAATGAGCACTCCCCTAGGTTCAACTATTCCAACAAACATGCCACCTACAATGAGGGCATCTGCCCACGCATGGAAAAAACTAATGCAATGAGGCAATACTGACCCTGTCACCTCCAAATTATAAATACCAATAGAGGCTATTCACCATCTTTCCATAGATCTATCATTAAATCATTGGTCTAAGAGAGGTATCAAAACCATACAAAATCTTTTCTATGAGTCACAACCTAAAACCTTCTCTCAACTACAGCGAGACTTTGATCTCCCCTCAACAGACTAGGACAGTGCTACACTGAAGTACAATGGCAAAAAGCTCTAAAAACAATATACATGTCTACTCAGTGCTCTGCTCTCTGGGAGCTCACCCAAAAATATCTCTTATGCCCCGTACACACGGTCGGATTTTCCGATGGACAATGTCCGATCGGAGCGTGTTGTCGGACATTCCAACCGTGTGTGGGCTCCATCGGACATTTTCCATCGGATTTTCCGACACACAAAGTTTGAGAGCAGGCTATAAAATTTTCCGACAACAAAATCCGATCGCATCAATTCCGACCGTGTGTGGCCTGTTCCGACACAAAGTGCCACGCATGCTCAGAAGAAATTCCGAGACGGAACAGCTCGGTCGGGTAAAATTAGCGTTCGGAATGGATACAGCACTTTCGTCACGCTGCAATGTTAAAAATGGTTTAATACAGCGCACCCTCTTCTTCTTTATAATGTGAGACGAATGAAGTAGTTTTGCTAAGTGCTTCTCACAAACTTATTTCTTTACTATATATCGGGATTCCCTCAATATATTTGGATTTGTCACATCTGACAAAAATATATATATATATTTTTTTTTTAAAGGCATTTTTTTTTTAGATTTTAGGTTTGTATTTTTTCCAAGGCTGATCTTTGTTTTATTTTAGTTTTAGTTTTACTCCAGAATATTTTTGTGTGTTTTTTGTGTGTCAAGTTACCACAACACCATTATTATCTTGTATTATTTAATCTCAAGGAGATTGTTTGGTGTTGGTGTCCCTTGTTAATTTCACATTGTATTTTTGAAATGTACCTGAATCCTCACCAACAAACTGTCCTTTTTGAAGGAAAAAACACATAGGCAAGTATCATTGAAAACAAAAATCCTTTATTAAGGGCTCAGAACCAAACAAAGAGGGAGGCAACGCTGGATAAACAGCAGAAATTAGCGAAGCCTTGGACCCCCAGGGCAGACATCAATTCTTTAACATCAAAATTGGTGGCCTGAGGAGTCCATATGTAAGGGAGTGCAGTCTGGTCCAGAAGTCCCAGAGATCCTGAAAGCAGCAGATGACATCTGTGTCCCCAGGCTGTGGTACCACAAGAGGCTGCATCTTTTGCCAGACCAGACTGGATCCAGGGTCATCACTTTCTGGTCTTCCTTCCACACTTCATTCCCGGCTGTGGCTCTGCTGTTGGAGATGTGGCAGGAGGAGGAGTGGGACCTGGAGGAGGAGGAGGACTAGTAGGACCTGGAGGAGGAGGAGAAGTAGAAGGACCTGGAGGAGGAGGAGGAGGACCATGTGTGAGGTCATAAATGTGGGTATCAGATATTAGTTGGGCCCTCAACCCCTTATTGAGAGCTTCCAACATTAATGACTCACACATGAGTTGTTGGCCCTCCTCCATCCGCTGCATTTTACAGGCAATTATGGCAGCAAAGTCCTCCTCCACAGTGTGCGGTGCTCCCAGGGCCTCTGTAGCCTTCCAAAAGAGGCCTATGGCAGCCTCCTCTAGGGTACTCCTCTTCCTGCCACTTTCTCTTTGCAGGTGTAGGGGGGGACCGGCATATCAGGCAGCCTGCACGGCCCGGCCACCTCCTGGCTGAGACTTCCCTGTGTATGAAAAAGGGACATGGTTTTAGTTTTTGCATCATCAATCACAATCAGAAATTAGTACTCCAAACTAACATCTAGTTAACGTCATTGATTGGACAACCTGAACTATTTAGAGGAATGCTATACCTGGCTCAAGCTGGGCTCCTCCACATGTTGCTGCCTGGAAGGCCCAGGTTGGGCGTCTGAAGCCTCAGCTGCGGGGGAAGGAAGCATGGAAGGAAGACTGGAGAGTGATGACCTGGGTTCAGTCTGACCTGCCAGAAAATGCAGCCTGTCATAGTCCAACAATTGATCCAGCGCTGCCTTCCTCTTTGTTTGGTTCTTATAATGTGGGTGGTTGATCTCCCACAGACAAGGCAGCTCCCTGAACATGTCAATGAAGATTGCCATGAAGTCGGTATCGTTCAAGATATCCATTTTCACTGCAAGACACAAGACAAACCCTAATGTCAGGCAAAACTCTCCTAATCTTGTTACAATATAGGCCTCAATGTAGAAGCAGTATAGGCCCAAGTTTGGCTCTTACCTTCGTTATCACGATCGGTGCCTCTGATACTCCTTCGTCCGCTCACAGATCGTACGTACTACGCACGCGTGTTACGCTTTATACACACTGCGCATGCGTGTAACTCCGCCCGCTCCTGACGTTCTTTCTAGTCTATTCCCCGCCCCTTTTGGTTCGGCGCAGAGGGTGAAGAGCACATGGCGGAGTCAGAGCAGGTGCGTCCTAATTATAGCAACATCCTGATCCAGAAGGAGACGATTTAAGGCCACAAATATGTCCTTTGGGGAGATGTTGGAGATGGTGGACATCCTGAAGAAGGCCGACTATGACGGGAAGTATGGACCTTACCCCAACCCCAATATCAGAAAGGCCAAGATCATGGCGAAAGTGGTCAAAAGTCTGCACCGGAATTTCGGGGTAGGACGATCGAAAGATCAGCTCAGGAAGCGGTGGTCGGACCTGAAATTAAGAGAGCCCGAGCAGTACAGAAAGATCCAGAGAGTGCTGCAAAAAAGTAAGTAGTTGTGCTGTGTTCCTATTCTTTTTGTCTTTATTATGTTTGTGCTGCTCCATATGCTTTTCTTAAGTGTTGTACAGTTTAAAATGGCAACTTTAATGTTCATGGGCCCATTATTCATTCGTATCAAACATTTTTCTTTCGGCCTATAAAACACCATTGTTTAGGTCATATGCATTTTCCTACATTTTTTAGGGCCTACTTGTATGAAAAATATTTGGTTGTGTAGATGGGTTTGTTACTAGAATGAAATGCAAACTAGATTATGTGTAAGGAGAGAACACTCAGCAGCTGTTTTCACATCTGGGCGCTGGAGCACTAGTGTGGGACACCAGAACACCCTTTTTATTAGGGGGCCCACACAGGTGCTCCAGTGTATACTATAGGGGGGTCTCCATCTGTGAAGCTTGTACAAAACAGGTAAAGTCTTGAAGCTTGACAAAGCACAATAAAAATGCTACATCTTGGAACTCTTCCCAAATAGACAATTGTACCCCACTTCCAAGCAATGTTTCATCTTTAGATTTCGGCCATCAAATATCTGTGTGCTAATTATACCATTTTTGTTTTACATAGGGGAGAAAAGACTCGGAGGACACCCCTCATCCGAGGAGACCACAGACCCCCCACCTCGGGAAGAAGGGGAAATACCCCCAACCCAAGCTGAGCAGGAGGAGGAAGAAGATGTGGTGGAAATTGACAGCACAACAGGTGAGTGTCTGCGACCACAGACTCAGGTAAGAGATGGATGCCGGCAGATTTTTGATACCTGTTTTTGTTTGGTTTCTCTCTTTTTAGGTGATCGTGATGTTGTGGATCCAGATCCTTTCACATCAGAAAGTGCCCAGATCCTGATCGGGGAGATCATGGGGTGTAATTTCGAATTGGAAAACCTCAAGAAAAACATCAATGATGTTATTCAAAAAACATTGATGTTTTGGGGTGAATTTAAAACCCCTCAAAATCACTTTGTTTTTGTGTGCTACAATCTTAAAAATGTTTTAGCGATGTTTAGAAAAGGCAAATTTGGAGGAGGCACACAGTGTGCCAACATGTGCTATCTGCCATCACGGGAGATCAATGGACGCGTTTTGGAGGTGCAACCCCTTCCTCAATAATAAAGTAGCTGTGAGGAAGGGGTTGCTCCCCCAAAACACGTCCCTTGATCCCCCGTGATGGCAGCTAGCACATGTTGACATTCGTAAACTGGTGTGCATCTTACAAATTTGGCTTTTCAAAGGGTGACTTCACCCCATCTGAACGCAATATCAAACACAGTTCCTAAATACTCATGTCTGATATTGCCTTCAAGTTTTACCATATGTGAACTTTGTAAGTTCAAGATTTTTGTCTTTCTTGTTGGTTTTACACATGCCTGTTTTAACTTAAATGGACATTTCTATTTTTGATAATGTCACCCCAAAAATTGTTATACAACGAACATGTTGGTTTGTTTTAAAAACCTTTTCTAAATGCACATGTGATTGTGCAGGTATTAAAAAGATTGTTATCAAGAATGTGTGGATTATTGTCTCAACGCTACAACACTTTTGTGGTGATGTAATTGCTGTTCTCTGTGAAAATGGGGGTTATTTCCTAAGGGCAAATCCTCTTTGCACTACAAGTGCAGTTTCAGTGCAGTTTCAAGTGCACTAGTAGTGCAAAGTGTCTACGCCTTTAGTAAATAACACCCAACAGTGCTTTGTATAAGGTTACACAATCACGCCATTTTCAGGACTACCCACATTGCTGTCAGGGTCAGCTAAAACAAACACAAGCAGTAAATGTCACCAAAGATTAGCTTTTTCTTTTTTATTTGATAAAGGCTTCACAAATTGTCTGGCATATTGATGGCCCCCCTACCCGCAAAGAACTCAAGGTATCTTAACCGGACATCACGGGAGGGCAAGCCAGGACGGCCACTTTCAAGCACCGTCAGAGTTGTTTCATGTAGAATTCCGGCCTCAGGCCCAACTGAGCCAGCATAGTTGGCAGAATGTTGGCGTGAAAAGTTATGTAGAACACAGCATGCCAGGATTATATGATTTATACTCTGCCATATGGATGGGTGTTAGAAATAGGTGGAACCGCGCTGGCCATGATTCCACATGTGTTCTCCACCACTCTTCTGGCTCTGGCCAGCCAGTAATTAAAAACCCTCTGTTCCGGGGTGAGGGTCCTCATCGGGAATTCCCGCATAAGATGGTCCCCCAGCGCAAATGCTTTATCCGCAACGAAGACGAATGGGAGTCCTTCCACATTGTCTTCTGGAGGTGGCAAGTCCAAGCTGCCATTCTGGAGACGCCTGTAAAACTCCTTCTGGGTGATGACTCCACCATCGGACATCCGGTCATTCTTCCCCACGTCCACATACAGGAAGTCGTAATTAGCTGACACCACCGCCAACATCACAATACTATTGAACCCCTTATAATTATAATAGTATGACCCCGAGTTGGGTGGTGGGACGATGTGGATGTGTTTCCCATCAATTGCCCCTCCGCAGTTAGGAAAGTCCCACCGCTGGGCAAAGTGGGAGGCCACAGTCTGCCATTCCTGTGGCGTGGAAGGAAACTGTTGAGGAAAACAAAAAAAATTACTATTTTTGCACATAAACAGGGAAAGCAGATTAGACACAAACATTCTTGGACAACCTCCAGATAACATTTATTAAGGGGAATTTTACAACACCAAAGTATAAGGTACACCTATCATATTCCCCCTCCTCCCCTCTCATGGACCATTTCTAACATTATGGGGGGGGGGGATCTTGGACAGGTAACCCTCTCCACTTCATTGAGAGATGAATGCCTAAATACAGGGTATTACTTGGAACAGCCCCTCCTTAGTTACACTATTGGCAGCCCACTGGACAGGTAAGAAGTGTCCTAATACAAAGATATAAATACACACTGTACACATTTGAGCACATTTGGACATTCTGCTATTACCTATCAAGATAATAAAAGTATCCAAAAACTTGAAACAGTACCATTTGAAAGTATACAGGCAGGCCCTTGCACTACATGCTTTGGGGAATTCATCCATACATCTGACCACAAAAGAGATGGGTATAGTGTGTATGGGTTTGGCAAAGTCAGCAAATAGGTGATTGAGGATAGATAGAGAATTGGGATCAGCTGACTTAGCAGTTGGGGGAGGGAGGGTTACTAAAAATGATTTGGGGACGCCACAAAAAAAAGCCTCTGGCACTCTGCCTGAATTTAAAGCACAAATCACATTTCAAAACATTTTAGGGGGTGTTTGGGGTAAAGCACTACTATGGAGCTGATAAAATACATTGTTAAGTGACTACATGAGGTGAATATAGGGGCAGGAGAGCATGCTGGGGAGGTTAGTGAAGGCAAATATGTATGAAGGACTAAAAAAATAATTACATAAAAATCCAGCATGCATGAGAACAAAGGGGACATTCACAGCATATTATAATCATGGTAATTTGGGAATGAGGAGAGAAATACAATATATTAGCAAACATTCAATACAATAAAATGTGATATTAAAGGATAAAAATCTTACCTTCATATACTCCTTCTGCAGGACCTGGATGATGGCAGAACAGGTCTCTGGGATAATGATACCCAGAGCCTGAGGGGAGATGCCTATCGAGAACTTCAAGTCCTGCAGGCTTCTCCCTGTCGCCAAGTACCGCAGGGTAGCCACGAGCCTCTGCTCCGCAGTGATGCCTCATGCAGGTATCCTGCCTGCTGATATAGGGGGTTAGCAAAGCCAGCAGATGGTGAAATACGGGGTCCGTCATCCGGAGAAAGTTCCTGAAATCATCAGGATTATTCTCACGGAGCAAAGGCATATGACAGAACTGGTCACGCTGAAGCAACTAATTCTTGGCCCATGAACTCCTCCCCACCCTGTTCATGGACTGGACTTGTGTCAAGGTCAGGACCCCAACACCAATCCCCCGCACAGCACGAATTCTACGAGGAGTACGTATACGCAACATGGCTAGAAAACGGTCGGCTGCTCAGAACGAAGTAACAGAATGCCCTGAAGAACAGCAAGGCCTGTGAAGAGCGACCTGAAAAACAGCAACGAGTGGGCAAGATCGCACAGAAAACTCCGATACGAACTGACTGCATGCACTGAAGAGCAGATACAAACCCACAAGCACAAACTGAACCACAGAAAACGATCCGAAAGCCACGAGTCTGAAAAAGAGCGAATCGTCTCTCACTAAACTTTTACTAACACGAGATTAGCAAAAGGAGCCCAAAGGATGCCGCGCTTGGTTCTGAACTGGCCTTTTCTAGTCTTGTCGGACGTTGTTGACGTCACCGCATTGTTGGCGATCGGAAATTTCGACAACTTTGTGCGACCGTGTGTACGCAAAACAAGTTTGAGCCAACATCCGTCGGAAAAAATCCTAGGATTTTGTTGTCGGAATGTCCGATCAATGTCCGACCGTGTGTACGGGGCATTAGATGGTACTTAACACCTACTAAAATTGCATCATTTAGACCAGGCACCCCTGACTTATGCTGGAGATCCAATAAAGCTAGAGGAGATTTACTACATATTCTCCGGTCATTCATCCTCATAAGATCATACTGGAACACCATCTTCAGAATTGTGGAAGATATCACACATGGCCCTGTTCCATCTTTGCTCCCACATTAGCAATTCTAAATCTAACACTATAATCCAATCCTAAACCCCTCAGACACACAATAATGCATATCCTCTTGGCAGCACGACTGAGCATAATGAGATTATGAAAAACCGAACAAACCCCATCTATTGTAAACACCCTTGAACTAGTAAACATGCACTACAGCTACAAATCAATGATGGCCTCTAGCATAGGCCAACTCACCAAGGCACAAAGTGAATGGAAACCCTAGTCGCAATGGACTAGAGCAGCATTGTTTATATAACAGTTAGGTAATCCCCTTTTAAGTTTAGTAATGAAGAATGAGCAGAAAAAATAAGTTTTAATTTTAAATTTCATCCTTGTTTTATAGAAATGTATTGTCTCATAATATATTGTTCAGATCTCACTAAAAAATAGCTTTTCAAAGTGGTCTTACCCCCCCAGGTCACAAAAGAGTTCCCAATTGGGGTGCCTGGGAGAAGGAGTTCCACACTTGCCACGTCAGTCTATGAGCTGTGATAGGAACAAAGAGCATCAGATTTATGTAATTCCGAAATATCTGTTATGGAATATCTTTTGCAATTACTTATATGATTGTATATATTGCTACCATTTATACGACAAACAATGTCTACATTGTTATGTATATGTTACTATGAAAAACAAATAAAAACTATTGGGAAAAAATGATCACATTTATATCAACCATATGTTCAGCAGCCATGTGGGTTCTATGTCAGTAAGGTAGGGTCTCTGATCAATAAAAGCACTATCATATTTAATATTAGATCTGACTGGGAGCATCACCTGGATCACATTCCGATCAGCATGTCAACAGGGACTGCTATGTAGCGTAACCACTGCTAGGCAACCTGTGGGAGGCTCAACTGTCTCCAACCAATTGTGGCCCTCCTGCACATGTGCCCATCAGCCCCATAAAGTAGCCAGCACTGGGTTCTATTGTGCTGTCGCTGCTGCCATAGAGACAGAGGCCAGCGCTGTCAATAGCAGGGGGAGGACAGCAACCCTGGTTGTTCGGCCACTGCTGACCCTGATAGTTCCGCCACTGTCCACAGTGGGAGGATTCCCCCATCCACCTAGAATGTGTAGATGGGGAATTGGATAAATATTTGTTTTTGTTTTCAACATAAGACCCCTTTCACACTGAGGTGGTTTTTAGGCTAGAAATAGCCTCTAAATAGCACCTGAAAACCGCCTCCCATTCATTTCAGTGTGTCTTTTCACACTAGAGAGGTGCACTTGCGAGACGTTTGTAAAAGTGCAGCATCTTTGGGGCGGTGTGGGAGCGCTGTATTTAATGTTCCCAAAACACCCTGCCCATTGAAATGAATGGGCATCGCTTGCAAAGCACTTCGGAAGCGCCACAACACAAGCATTTTTAACCCCTTATTTTGGGTTAAAAGGGCCCTGCTAGTGGCTGAAAAGCGCAGCTTAACAGTGCTAAAGCACCACTAAAATGAGCAGCCCTTTAGCGCTGACGTGGCTGTGGCCCCAGTGTGAAAGTGGTCTAAGGCCCCTTTTAGACAGGGCATATCCTGTTCAGTTGTTGTGCCTGCTCAGTGGGGAACTCTCCACTGGTCCCCGCTGAGCAGGCGGATGACAGATCAGTGTCCATGACAGATCTGATGCAGAGCAGACATGGACACAGTCTAATATTCTCTATGGGGTGGTTGGATGGAAATCAACTGCCTGTCTGTTTCCATCTGACTGATAGGCGGGGAACGGATCCTGATCTGTCTGTTTTTAGCTAATCGGATCGGATGCTGGTAGGTGTTAGCGGACACATGTCCGCTGACATCCATTACCGCATAAAGAACAATGGATGGTCCAATTGGGTCTGCCTGAAAAACTGACTGGCAGACCCAATAGGTCGGCTGGTGTGTAAGGGGTCGGATGGTTGAATGAAGAAAACAAAGTGATCAATGTATGGGCTACCTGAAGTAATCTATGCAATAATATACAATCTAATATATCATATATAACTATGGCATACATGTATTAACTTGCCTATCCCTATAAATTAGCTAGTCTATAAGAGTCTGATAAGCACATACATATAACAAACACACCTTCTTAGTGAACAATGTTACTTTTATTTCCCAAGAAAATAGGAATATACTAAACAGCAGAATTAAGAATCTAACATAAAGTATTTAAAAAAAGTTACAATACTACGAAGCTTACAATCAGAACACAATACAAGAATATACTTGTCACATCCTCTAGAAAAGAATCTTTAGCTGGTCTCCAGGTGTTGAAAGAGAGGCCCAGAGCCATGAGGCTTAGGCCCAAGCCATGATCCAAAGGGAAAGGGGAAGAGGCTCGGGCCAAGGCCAGCATCGGAAGAGAGAGAGGACAAATTGCCTGTGTGTGCTCTTTTTTACTCAAACATACATGCCCACTCGTAGCCACCCCAACATGCCTCCTCCCCATAGATATTGCCAAGAGGTATTCCTAATATCTATCCATTCTCCAGGAAGCATGCTGTATTGGGGCAGCACTTGTCCATGAATCGTCACTGTCTGACCTGGGTCAAATCTTAGCTTAACCCATCAGTCATCTTGGCTTCAGTGGCTCTCTTTGAAGCTTTGTTTGCAGAAGTGCTAATCAGGAATTCTCACGGAGTCAGTATTGTCATGCAGAGTTAGGCTTAATTGACTACACTTCAACCTAGGCCACCTGGCTGTATCAACCAGGAAGTAAACCTCCAGAAATATGATACTAAATCATGTTGAACTCCAACACTGCCTAAGTGCTAAGAAGTGAATTTTGAAAGCTCTTGGAAGAACTGAGAAGAGGAGGGAGGCAGACAGGGGAGAGAAGGGAAAGAGATATGAAAAGTTCACTGATCACAGAGCAGAGCTCACTCAACCACGGGGAGGGAGGGATGAGGCTGGTAGCTCGGGGCTCATCATTGACACAAAAAAGGAATGTGTCTTCTGTCTTCCATATTTCCTGCCCACATATCCTCCCTATCTCAGGTAAAGCTGCACATCGGGGATAGGAGAGTGGGCAGGCCAGGCAGACATGGGAGGAGCAGGGGCAGGAGAAGGAGGAGGAGGTTGTATTCCTCTCTGCTCTCCAGTCTGTGTGTGGGGGTTGTGCTCACTGGGCTGTCACAGACTGTCGGCTCAGCTGCAGCCACCGGTGATCGGTCTCTTAATTTACAGGCTGATTCTCCTGTCCTATGGATGGGAGAAATCAGGTTGTTAATTCAAATTGTTGAGAGGTTGGGACCACTTCTCTCCCCCCCCCACGGTGGTGGAACTCCAGGGCCCAGTCACAAGTGTGACTTCTGCGACCTTGGTAGTTCTGCTACTGATACAGTCCTATAATACTTACAATGCCAAAGTTCAGCTTCCCCTGTTTTTCCCAGTTCCACAAAATAATATAAAACACAATAATATATGCAATAAAAACATGTTTAAGAAAGTCATGTTAGCAGGGGTGGTTCCAAAAACTCAATGGGTTTACAGTACTATGGATATAAATGTGGGGCTCAAATTGGTCACATGCATGATAATGGGAATGCAGTTTTATGGGGTATGTTAAGATAGAGGTAAACTTTTTCTAGCTCTACAATGATAATCAGCAATTTTAACAACCCCCTTCCTAACATATGGCTGCAAAATAGATATCTGGCTGCAAGGGGGCTAGAAGAAAATGAAGTAGAAGCAGAGTAGAAATATTGCTATATTATGTACAATAGATACAGGAAGAGGAGATGTTGAACCTTAAATGACATCTGACTGTGAAGAGAAGTTGCAAAGAAGAAGATGCAGTTATATATCCTGTATACACTTAATGTTATACATTGAAGGACTACTATCATATTATAGTCAAACCAAACCACTGTCCAATACCTAAGAGAAATACAGCACTGTGTTAAAGAAATATAAGAGTATTTTTTTTATAATTTGTTACCTAAAATGTAAATGAGGGTCCTTGATAATGTGTGTAATATGGCTAAAGATAGAAGCATTTTCATAAATACCTACAATTAAAGCTTTTGTGACTTAATTGTTACATGCATGGTCACCTTGTTATCTCTTGAATTTTGAATAACTATGAAGCTATTGTGCCTTTTAGCCAATTTTGATTTTAAACCGAAAATGGAAAAATTACATCTTTTACTTTTATTCAGAGCTAGAATAAATCACTTACAGAACCATAGCATATAAACACCTTTGGGTCTCTCATTAAAATAATGCAGGAATAGTTGTTTTGCAGCTCTTCCTGCATTTCAATTGAGCATTTTCTGCAGACATGATTTCCATGTCTTAGGGCTTTTGTAAATCTCATTTTTCAATCTTGCAAAGGTTAGGTCTCTTATAGTAACATTAAAAATAAAACCTAGGAAATTCTGTTTAATGTTGAGATCACAGATATCTAATTAATATATTTATGAAAGATGCACACTTTTCATTTGTTTAGAACATGAGTTAGAAATAATAAATTAAATTTAGTTATAATAATGTGATATGTCTTATTACTTAGATATCATGAAATGCTATACTTGTTGTTAAGAAAGCATATGTTACTTTGGAACAACATAAAATATATTTTTCCAGAAGTAATATCAAAGTGTAATTTGAAATTATTCAAAAAATGTCATAGTGCATATGATTTGCATTGGAGAAATCTGTCACATTGCAAAGCTGCTGAAAAGTGCCAAAAATGAAAATATGCATATGTACAAAATATTGATGCAAAAATATAGCCTTGATACATCATATTATTTAAAATTATATAATTTTTCTTATCTAAAATGTATAAAATATGTTTGACACTTGAAGCAATATTTTTACATGTGATGTGGAATTGTGATTGTACATTTTGATTTATAAGAAACCAAAAAAATCTACTACAACTAGTGCCTCTATGTAAAGAAGCTGGATGTTTCTCAAAAAGCTTGTCTGCATTTCAAATACCATGCCATGCATATCCTCTCAACTGGGTCTTGTTTATGTATTTATGTTGTAGATTAAGGCTCCGTTCACATCCAGGCGTATGGGGGCGACAATCGCGGTAAAATTGCGTAAATAGAACCACTGGATGCCCGTCACCCAAAAGAAGCTCATGGACTTCTTTTGGGGACAGGCGTCCTGCGATTCTGTTCTCACGTCTTTACCGCTATTGTTGCCCTACAAATTGTGGGAAAATTGTGCCATGTTTGGGGTGCTATTGAAATTGATGGACAGCGCACCGGGAACGCATGGGCATCCCCTGATTTACTAAGTCCACGCCCCACACTATATAAGGCTGCCTGCACGTCGGCCCCATGTAGTGTGTTGTTGTCGTGGACGGAGCGAGAATGTCATTTAGATTGAGCAGGCAGGCAGGTTATTCAGTTAGCTACAGTGTATTTAATATATATATACAGACAGTCTCATATATATATATATATATATATATATATATATATATATATATATATATATATATATATATATATATCCACTGCATACAGTTTAGCTATATCTGACTGCAGGCCATTCCTAGTGTAATTTTTCTAATATACTTCAAGCAGGCAGGTTATTCAGTTAGCTGCAGTGTATTTAATATATATATATATATATATATATATATATATATATACATATATACAGACAGTCTCGTATATATATATATATATATATATATATATATATATATATATATATATATATATATATATATATATCCACTGTATCCAGTTTAGCTATATCTGACTGCAGGCCATTCCTGGTGTACTTTTTCTAATATACTTCAGCCGGTGTACACAGTACACAGTACTGTGCACCCATAGTGCAGTTGCTACTACTTTTTCTGGTGGTGTACACAATACAGTACACCCATAGTTGTTATTACACTTCTGTTGGTGCATGGTACACAGTACTGTGCACCCCTAGTGCAGTTGTTACTACTTCTCTGGTGGTGTACACAGTACACAATACATACAGTGCACCCATAGTTGATATTAGACTTCTGGTGGTGTACACAATACTGTTCACTCCTAGTGCATTTGCTACTACTTTTTTGGTGGTGTACACAATACAATACACCCATGGTTGTTATTACACTTCTGTTGGTGTACACAGTACCGTGCACCCCTAGTGCAGTTGCTACTACTTTTCTGGTGGTATACACAATACAGTACACCCATAGTTGTTATTACACTTCTGTTGGTGTACACAGTACCGTGTACCCCTAGTGCAGTTGCTACTACTTTTCTGGTGTTGTACACAGTACACAATACATACAGTGCACCCATAGTTGTTGTTAAACTTCTGTTGGTGTAGTACTGTGCACCCCTAGTGCAGTTGCTACAACTTTTCTGGTGGTGTACACAGTACACAATACATACAGTACACCCATAGTTGTTATTACACTTCTGTTGGGGTACACAGTACCATGCACCCCTAGTGCACTTGCTACTAATTTTCTGTTGGTGTACACAGCACACAATACAATGTAATGTGGTTTTGCTAAACAAAATTTACAGCATGTCTGGAAAGCCACCAAGGAGAGGCAGATGCTCACAGGCCACTGAAAGAGGACAAGCAGGCTCTGTGTCTACAGTCGACAGTACTGGTCATGGACACGGTGCATCCTCAGCACATTGCCGTGGGGCACGCTTGTCCTTTTTTTCTGCAGCTGGCTGCGTTATTGAGCCACAACATGCAGAAGAGTTGGTGGAATGGATAACAAAGCCCTCCTCATCCTCCTCATCCTCTGTCACCCAGGCTCAGAGTAGTTTGCCTGCCAATGCAGCTGCCAACGTGGCCTATTCCATCGGCTCCATGTCAACAGTCATTCCTTCCCTAGCCCCACCTTCATGCACGGAGGAGTCCCCCGAACTATTCGACCACAGTGTCGGGTACATGCTGCAGGAGGATGCGCAGCAATTTGAAGGCTCAGATGATGGTACCCAGGTTGAGGAAGGGAGTAACGGGATCCTAGCGAGAGGGGGTGTTCAAGAAGGTCAAGAAACTGACAGTCATGTTCCCCAAGCTGCAGCATACTGCCAAGTTTGCTCCAGTGGCAAGGAGGGAGGGGATGATGAGGTCACTGAATCTACTTGGGTGCCTGATAGAAGAGAGGAGGAGGAGGAGGCACATCTCCAACGAGGCAGGATGCCCTCCAGGGGGCAGCTTAAGGGCAGCCACCCTATTGCATCACACCACAGAGCTAAGCAGGTGCAGGGCGCTGCTGACTCCCAACTTATTTTGAAAATCTCTTTGGTGTGGGCCTTTTTTGACACGTGTGCAGCAGATCACACCATTGCTGTTTGCAACATATGTCTGAAGCGTATCAAGTGTGGCCAAAACAGCAGCTGCTTGGCCACCACATGCTTGACCAGACATATGACGACCTCCCATGCAGTCCGTTGGCAATAGCACTTAAAAGATAAACATCAAAGAACAAGGCGGACCTCTCCTTGCTCCTCATCAGCTGGGATCTCCAACCACACTATACCTCCAGTCCCCTCAGAAACCTGCACTGAGAGGAGTGAAGGTATAGAAATAGACGTAGCAAGCACTTGCGGCCAATTTGCTAGTGGTACATCAACATCGGATTTTAGCAGGCAAATTTCCCTACCCCAGTTGCTAAACCGTCGAAAGAAATTCAGTTCCAGCCATCCACCTGCTCAGTGTCTGAATGTTAGCTTGGCCAAATTGCTAGCACTGCAACTGCTGCCTTTTCAGCTGGTAGACTCTGCCCCCTTTCGTGAATTTGTGGAATATGCGGTACCTCAGTGGCAGGTTCCCAAACGCCATTTCGTTTCACGGAAGGGCATTCCGGCTCTCTACCAGCATGTAGAAGGCAATGTCTTGGCCTCATTGGACGGGACGGTCAGCAGTAAGGTGCATATTACTGCTGACTCATGGTCCAGCAGGCATGGACAGAGACGTTATCTTTCTTTCAAGGCACACTGGGTAATTCTGCTGGCAGCTGGCAAGGATGCAGGACAGGGTTCAGTATTGTTGGAGCTTGTTCCACCACCACGCCTCCAAAAAGCTAGTGGTGATTTTGCCACAGCTCTCTCCTCCACCCCTCTGCTTCTTCTTCCTCTATGGCCTCTTCCTCTGCAGATTTCTCCATGGAACCAGTGGTGCTCCATAGGCGTTCAAGGGGCTACGCAAGCACTCAGGCAAAAAGATGCCATGCGGTGCTTGAGTTGGTCTGCTTAGGGGACAGGAGCCACACTGGAGCAGAGATTTTGTCAGCTCTGCAGGGGCAGGCTCAGAGGTGGTTGACGCCAAGCCAGCTTCAGCCAGGAATGGTTGTATGCGACAATGGCACCAACCTCCTCTCCACCCTCCAACAGGGACACTTGACCCATGTTCCCTGTTTGGCTCATGTCCTGAATTTGATGGTGCAGCGGTTCTTGAGCAGGTACCCGGGCTTACGGGATCTCCAGGATCTCCTGATAATGCCAGTGCTCGGCTGGCTGACATTCAAAGAGAATGCAACCTGCCCAAGAACAGCCTCATTTGCGACATGCCCACCAGGTGGAAGTCAATGTTGGCAATGCTGCAGCGGCTGCACACTCAGAAGAGGGCCATCAATGAGTACCTGTGTGAGTATGGCACCAGGATAGGGTCAGGGGAGCTTGGCTTTTTTTCACCATGCTAGTGGCTACTGATCAAGGATGCATGCACTGTCCTGTCTCCATTTGAGGAGGCCGTGAGGATTGTGAGTAGTGACAGTGCATGCATCAGTGATACTGTCCCTCTTGTCTTCCTGTTGGAGCACACGCTTCATGGAATAATGGACAGGGAACTTGAGGCAGAACAGCGGGAGGAAGAGGAGGACTTCCTTACCTCTCAAGGCCCCCTTTATCCAGAAACATCTTCGGGAGGCCTTGCAGAAAGGTTTGTGTAAAGCCTTTCCCTAATTCTACCATCTTACAAATGCACACAAACACCTGGTCGATCCCCCCGGGAGACCCATTGTTGCCAGCACAAACAGTTTCACCAATGGCCTGTCAGTGTATATTGATAATCTATTGCAACCGATAGTATGCCAACTAGCTTCATACGTCAAAGATTCCAGTCATGTCATTGACATTTTGAAAGGTTACTCCTGGCAGGATGACTACATGTGGGCATCGTTAGATGTTGCTTCATTGTACACATCAATACCCCACGAGGTGGGTATCACTGCCGTTCAGCACTTTTTAGGAAAAAATGGTGACATGAATTTCAGATAAGCAGAATTTTTGCTGCACAGCATAGACTTCTGCTTGCGTCACAACTATTTCACATTCTTGGACCAGTTCTACCTGCAAAGGAGAGGCACAGCTATGGGAGCCAGTTTTGCCCTGGTGTATGCCAATTTAACAATGGGGTATTGGGAGTATTTGAAAATATGGACTGACAATCCATTCTCCCAATACATTGTTTTTTTGGCCATTATATAGATGATGTCCTATTGGTTTGGAGTGGGGGTCCAGATCTCTTTTCCACCTTCGTAACTTATTGCAATGATAATTCATTGGGTTTGTCCTTCACACATGAGATAGATCAGCACAAATTGGTGTTTCTGGATCTAGTTTTGTCTCACGATGAACAAATTATCATCACTAGCAACCACAACAAGCCCACATCCGGTAACTCTTACCTCCATTATAATAGTTGCCATCATCCCATATAGAAAGAAAATATTCCCAAGGGTCAATTCCACCAATTACGTAGAAACTGTACCAAAACAGAAGATTACATGGTGCAAGGACACCTTATGCAAAGAAAATTTGAGGAGAAAGGTTATCCCAAGGCTCTAGTACTGGACGCATTTATCCAAAATCAGACACAGTTGCCAAAAAACAAAAATAAAAATGACAGGTCGTTGACCACGACCCATACGGCACGATTTGTGTACACTTTCAATAGTAAATACAGGGCCATCACTAAAATAATAAATAAACATTATGACATCCTGAAACTTGATCCAGTTCTAGCCCCCCTACTTCCTTCCAGGCCACAGGTCACGTTTAGACATTCACGTACGGTCAAAACCATCATTGCCCCCAGCAAACTGACCAAACCCAAACAGAACAATGAGGGATCCTTTATTGACATCAGAACTTTTTTTGACAATAGAACTGGGATTTTTCAGTGTCGTAAGAGAGGCTGCCTCACTTGCCAATCAGTTCCCCACAGTCGCTCTGAAATAACTACCAATGGAGACAAGTCCTTCAAAATAAAACAATTCATTACCTGTTTCACGGAATTCGTTATATATGTCCTGCGTTGCTCATGTGGCCTTCTATACGTAGGCCGCACTATACGGACTCTGCTAACTTGAATAGGTGAGCATCGCAGACAAACCAAGAAGGGATGCATTAAACATAGTGTTCCGCGACATTTCCGTCTGGTACACAGCAAAGATTTTTGACAAATAGAAGTACTCACCATCGAGGCCATCCCTAGAGGTACCCTAACAGAAAACGAAAGGTTCTGTGCCAAAGGGAGACTTTTGGATATATTTAATGGGTTCCCTCTCGCCTGAGGGACTCAATGAAGAAATTGATGTCCTCAGCGTGATTCAACAATGATCAATTCCAGGCTGGGAGTACAACATCCCCGGATTTATACTGATGACTTTTACCGATTTTTATTGACAATTTTACTGACATCATTACTGTCATTTTACTGATTCTTTTGAATAATTCTAAAAATTCTTCTGGTTCGTCTCTCTGTACTCAAACCTGCTTTCTCTCTTGTATTAATTCTCAGCCACCAATGAATTAATTTAAAAAAAAATAATTTTATAATCACCATAATATATATAGACCTGTACTTATATTCATATATGTATTTATTTTGTTTATTTTATATACTGATGTCAGTACTATTTATTGTAACATTTTCATTATTTATTATCTTTTATTTTTTATCTTTTATTATTTTTCATTATTTTTTATTATTTTTTATTATTTTTTATCATTTTTCCATTTTTTCAATCATTTTATACTATTATTTTCCTTGTTCCCCTTTCCCATTTTTTTAATAATTTTTTTCATCATTATTTACCTTTTATCCTTTTCTTTTTGATTGCAATATATTCCTCACATCCATTACTGTGGTTCTATGCAGTAATCGTACTTGTGTATTTTTTGTATACAAGGGTTAACGTCACAACCGCTGACACTCTCCTCCCCCTCCCACTTACATGCCTATTTATCTCACTTTGCCGACAGCGCCTGAGACTTTGACAAAGCGCAGGCACGTGAAACATGTCAGTCACGGCCATTATGGCAACCTAACAGAGCTTGCAATCCACCCAGCACTCGTCTCCACACAGCATTGGTTTCCCCTCCCTTCCAGCAATCATCGGTTCTGGTCTGCTTTACTCAGGCTTTCTCGGTCCTTGGATACAAGCATACAAGCTCAAGCGCTGTTTACAAGCCAGGTCCCAGCGTGTTCGGCTAGCCAGCGTGACAAGTGTCATCTTTCAACACAGCTCACACTACACCTCTGGTCACAATGAGTCTGCATTCCAGAAAACTGTCACCCTCTTATCAAATCATTCACTTGCATCATAGCCACAAAGTCTGCTGTTGAAGTTTGAGGTACACACAACTACTTGCTGACATTAATCCCTTGCTTACTGGAGTCATGGTGGATCGCTGTCACTACCATTTCAGAGTACTTCATTCTTGATTTTGATTGTGTACATTGACTTTTAACCATGGTTGATTTTAATTTCATTGTTTGTCTACAATGTCAGACTTCATTTTTATATGCGTCCAATAAATTAACTTGATTGTTTACACTCCTTATAACAATCTCTTATTACTGGCCCCCATTGAGCGCTGCGTGTTTGTCCATTTGCTTTTCACTTCCCTCCAGGAGTTGGCAGCTGCATTGGGACCCAGCCTTATGATGAACTATAGCAAGAGAAGACAATGGTTTTACAATGATACCAGTTTCTAGCGCTTAAGGACCTATACTGTTGTTTTTCTTAATGCGTTTCCAGAGCCTGGGAGGTTACAATTTCCTGGTGCTGGACAACATGTTGCTGAGTAGGGATGAGCCGAACACCCCCCTGTTCGGTTCGCACCAGAACATGCGAACAGGAAAAAAGTTCGTTCGAACATGCGAACACCGTTAAAGTCTATGGGACACGAACATGAATAATCAAAAGTGCTAATTTTAAAGGCTTATATGCAAGTTATTGTCATAAAAAGTGTTTGGGGACCTGGGTCCTGCCCCAGGGGACATGGATCAATGCAGAAAAAAGTTTTAAAAACGGCCGTTTTTTCAGGAGCAGTGATTTTAATAATGCTTAAAGTCAAACAATAAAAGTGTAATATCCCTTTAAATTTCGTACCTGGGGGGTGTCTATAGTATGCCTGTAAAGGGGCGCATGTTTCCTGTGTTTAGAACAGTCTGACAGCAAAATGACATTTTGAAGGAAAAAACTCATTTAAAACTACCCGCGGCTATTGCATTGCCGACAATACACATAGAAGTTCATTGATAAAAACGGCATGGGAATTCCCCAAAGGGGAACCCCGAACCAAAATTTAAAAAAAAATATGACGTGGGAGTCCTCCTAAATTCCATACCAGGCCCTTCAGGTCTGGTATGGATATTAAGGGGAACCCCGGCCAAAATTAAAAAAAAAAAATGATGTGGGGTTCCCCCTAAATTCCATACCAGACCCTTCAGGTCTGGTATGGATTTTAAGGGGAACCCCGCGCCAAAAAAAAAAAAAAAAACGGCGTGGGGTCCCCCCAAAAATCCATACCAGACCCTTATCCGAGCACGCAACCTGGCAGGCCGCAGGAAAAGAGGGGGGGACGAGAGTGCGGCCCCCCCTCCCTCCTGAACCGTACCAGGCCACATGCCCTCAACATTGGGAGGGTGCTTTGGGGTAGCCCCCCAAAACACCTTGTCCCCATGTTGATGAGGACAAGGGCCTCATCCCCACAACCCTGGCCGGTGGTTGTGGGGGTCTGCGGGCGGGGGGCTTATCAGAATCTGGAAGCCCCCTTTAACAAGGTGACCCCCAGATCCCGGCCCCCCCCCCTGTGTGAAATGGTAAGGGGGTACATAAGTACCCCTACCATTTCACGAAAAAAGTTTCAAAAATGTTAAAAATGACAAGAGACAGTTTTTGACAATTCCTTTATTTAAATGCTTCTTCTTTCTTCTATCTTCCTTCATCTTCTGGTTCTTCTGGTTCTTCTGGCTCTTCTGGTTCTTCCTCCGGCGTTCTCGTCCAGCATCTCCTCCGCGGCGTCTTCTATCTTCTTCTCCTCGGGCCGCTCCGCACCCATGGCATAGGGGGGAGGCTCCCGCTCTTCTCTTCTTCTTTTCTTCTCTTCTGTTCTTCTTCATTTTCTTCTCCGGGCCGCTCCGCAATCCATGCTGGCATGGAGGGAGGCTCCCGCTGTGTGACGGCGCTCCTCGTCTGACAGTTCTTAAATAACCGGGTGGGCGGGGCCACCCGGTGAACCCCGCCCCCCTCTGACGCACGGTGACTTGACGGGACTTCCCTGTGACGTCACGGGGAATGCCACAGGGAAGTCCCGTCAAGTCACCGTGCGTCAGAGGGGGGCGGGGTCACCGGGTGGCCCCGCCCCCCGTTATTTAAGAACTGTCAGACGAGGAGCGCCGTCACACAGCGGGAGCCTCCCTCCATGCCAGCATGGATTGCGGAGCGGCCCGGAGAAGAAAATGAAGAAGAACAGAAGAGAAGAAAAGAAGAAGAGAAGAAGAGAAGAAAAGAAGAAGAGAAGAGCGGGAGCCTCCCCCCTATGCCATGGGTGCGGAGCGGCCCGAGGAGAAGAAGATAGAAGACGCCGCGGAGGAGATGCTGGACGAGAACGCCGGAGGAAGAACCAGAAGAGCCAGAAGAACCAGAAGAACCAGAAGATGAAGGAAGATAGAAGAAAGAAGAAGCATTTAAATAAAGGAATTGTCAAAAACTGTCTCTTGTCATTTTTAACATTTTTGACACTTTTTTCGTGAAATGGTAGGGGTACTTATGTACCCCCTTACCATTTCACACAGGGGGGGGGGCGGGATCTGGGGGTCACCTTGTTAAAGGGGGCTTCCAGATTCCGATAAGCCCCCCGCCCGCAGACCCCCACAACCACCGGCCAGGGTTGTGGGGATGAGGCCCTTGTCCTCATCAACATGGGGACAAGGTGTTTTGGGGGGCTACCCCAAAGCACCCTCCCAATGTTGAGGGCATGTGGCCTGGTACGGGTCAGGAGGGAGGGGGGGCCGCACTCTCGTCCCCCCCTCTTTTCCTGCGGCCTGCCAGGTTGCGTGCTCGGATAAGGGTCTGGTATGGATTTTTGGGGGGACCCCACGCCGTTTTTTTTTTTTTTTTTGGCGCGGGGTTCCCCTTAAAATCCATACCAGACCTGAAGGGTCTGGTATGGAATTTAGGGGGAACCCCACGTCATTTTTTTTTTTTAATTTTGGCCGGGGTTCCCCTTAATATCCATACCAGACCTGAAGGGCCTGGTATGGAATTTAGGGGGACTCCCACGTCATTTTTTTTTTTTAATTTTGGTTCGGGGTTCCCCTTTGGGAAATTCCCATGCCGTTTTTATCAATGAACTTCTATGTGTATTGTCGGCAATGCAATAGCCGCGGGTAGTTTTAAATGAGTTTTTTCCTTCAAAATGTCATTTTGCTGTCAGACTGTTCTAAACACAGGAAACATGCGCCCCTTTACAGACACACTATAGACACCCCCCAGGTACGAAATTTAAAGGGATATTACACTTTTATTGATTGACTTTAAGCATTATTAAAATCACTGCTCCTGAAAAAACGGCCGTTTTTAAAACTTTTTTTTGCATTGATCCATGTCCCCTGGGGCAGGACCCAGGTCCCCAAACACTTTTTATGACAATAACTTGCATATTAGCCTTTAAAATTAGCACTTTTGATTTCTCCCATAGACTTTTAAAGGGTGTTCCGCGGCATTCGAATTTGCCGCAAACACCCCAAATTGTTCGCTGTTCGGTGAACTTGCGAACAGCCAATGTTCGAGTCGAACATGAGTTCGACTCGAACTCGAAGCTCATCCCTATTGCTGAGGCTTCGTTCAGTCACAGAAAGAGCGGTGGAGAAGGTGGCCGGCTGACCGATGCCTTCAGACAATTCTTCAGTCCTCAGCGCCCAGGTCTGATCAGTTCCAGCAACCATCGCCAGTGTCTGAATTACATGGTGCAGGAATATCTAGGGGCAAGATCAGACTTGGACACCTTTCCACCAGAACAAATTAAAACCTGGTGCTGCGCTCATCCAACAAAAACATAGTACATAAAAAATATGAATGAATATAAAACCAAAGTGACAGTGCTAGTAGTAGATACACTAATTCAATAACATAAAATGATGCAAAAATACCATAGTATTAAATGGTAACTAGTAGCTGTGACATAACGGATACATCAGCCCACGTGTGACCACAAACATGTGAAAGATAATAACAGTGAATAACAGTGCAATTAAAAGCCCCAATCCGTAAATGAAGTTCAAATGTGTAGACTAAATCTTGAGATGGGCTTGTAAAACAGTGCAAGTAATGTGCATGCCAAACACACAACATGCAGACAATAAACAAAGTGACTAGTGCAAACAAACATAAAATCCTTGTGACTAATAGCTCAAAATGTCCAAAATAAAGTGCACATATAACAATCCTCCTTAGGGGGGTGAGGTGGCTGGAACAAATTTAAGTGATGTTTCCTCTTCGTGCAACACACCACACGCTTATAAGTAGTGGCCCCTTACCTTCAGGTAATGGGGTGACAGCATAAACCAGTATTAGAAGTAACGGCCATTTCTTCTGGTGCAGGGGCTAGGTCCTTCCAGGTGATGGGGTACCAACATAAGACCAGTATTTAGGGGCGACAACCTTTAATCCTATGAACGACAGCCTCATGCGGGAGCTCAGTCCCTCCATGGATATAGAGGGGGTAACCAAATGAGAAAAGAACAAAGGAAGATCCCAAATAGTGTGATATTGTTGGCTAAAACCTGGGTTTTATTAGCATAAAAAAGTACTCACATTAAAAACAAACAGAGCGATGCCTTATCTCAGACGAGCGGTGAGCTCGTATCACTAGTCAGCATAGAGTGCCTGTCCCGTCCTGTGTGATCTCCACAGGACGCGTGTGCTCTTGGAAGGGATGTCTCAGATGATTCTTTAGTGGATGAGCATATCTGTGGGACACCTCTAGAGCCCTGTTCTGACCTCTTCCCTACTCCCCAAGCTCCATAGATATATAGACACTTTAAAGTGCATCAAATCAACGATGAACTTCTGCTCTCCCTGACTTGGCACCTCTCCACTTTTTACCGCCTGTGTCTATGTATGCACAGCATCTCATTTGAGCCTCCAGCTGTTTGCGGTCCTGGTTTGCGTCCGGTTGCTTTCCGTGCCCATCTTTTTCATCAGACGGGAATCTATTTCTTTTTGTCTTCTTATCTATTCAAGCCCGACTGCCCAGGCTCTGGTTGCTCTTTGGATGCGTAGATGGTTACATGCACATATTGCATGCTTATCGGATTATCACTGAAGAAGGAGTGTGAAACACTTCGCAACACGTATGATTTATTGAATGCTTACATGTTATTATACTTTTGATGTATTTTGTCTCCTTTAGTCCTTGAAGACACCATTCATTCCAAAAGCTCTATTTAGCAACAATTTTACAAAAAATATGTTTGTATTTATCAATTATTAATTTTCTTGATTAATACTTTTATAACAATTGTTTAAATAAAATATACTTTTTATCAATTTTTGTTGACAATCTATGCCTTTAAAGTCCCACCCTTTTTTGGGGGAAAACCTTGTTTGTATCAAATTTGGGATGTTGGCTAACCTCAGCAGATGAGTTATTGTATCTACACCTCTAATCATTTGATATTTAACAATTGTAAATGGGTGGAAAACAAAAATAATAATGCGCTAACCAAAACAAAATAGGAGGAGCTGCCAACAAGACAATCAGACTAATTGTAACAAGAGTATAAAGTGGATAAGTGTGGCGCTAAGCAATACATGTGCGTTATTGGGCAAAGCCTGACAGAATAGATATCTGGAAGGACGCCAGCCCAATAAAGTGTATTTGATGAAACACAAAATTAATCGTGTATAATAATTAGTGAAACACAAAATGAATTGTGTAAAAACTATACATAAATCCAAATACGTAGTGTGAAAGTGGTAGTGGGGGTATTGTGTGTGTAAGAACCTGACAGTATAGAACTAGAAAGGTCGTGTGAACACTGGTGGCCAACGTTAACAGGATCAGGTCACCGTGAGGTAGTGGTAGACAAGGTACAAGGGGTAATTGTACAATATAGATCCCCAATTCCTTTGGAGCAAATGTGAAAAAATAAAACTGGCAAGGGCCTCCTAAAGGTAGGTACCATAAATGAAGAACTTAGAATAAACAAAACAATATACAACATGAACTGCTGTCAAAACCAGAAGTCCAGCGTAAACTTATAGGTGGCTGGTATGACTGAAAGTCCAACATCAGTGGATGGGTGAACACCTAGGGATGTGATTGGAAGGTCTATAACAACCAAAATCGATGGTATGAAGCCCTTAAATCCGGGGATGGCATCCACAGGATAAGGTATCCAACATATGTGTAAAAGGGATAGGCAAATATACCCTTACCTGCAGTGATGGACTCCTCAGCCAGCGGCTCAGGAGTCAAACAGGCTTGAGATAGAGATGGAAGGTGTCTCCACAGCAGCTGGAGATGTTTATTTATTATTCTATTTATTTATTTCAGGTACTTATATAGCGCCGTCAATTTACGCAGCGCTTTACATATACATTGTACATTCACATCAGTCCCTACCCTCAAGGAGCTTACAATCTAAGGTCCCTATCTCACATTCATACATACTAGGGACAATTTAGACAGGATCCAATTAACCTACCAGCATGTCTTTGGAGTGTGGGAGGAAACCGGAGTACCCGGAGGAAACCCACGCAGGCACAGGGAGAACATGCAAACTCCAAGCAGGTAGTGTTGTGGTTGGGATTCAAACCAGCGACCCTTCTTGCTGCTAGGCGAAAGTGCTACCCACTACACCACTGTGCCGCCCAGATGTTGAAGGGAAACAGCGGCACTCACCAACCGAGCTTCTCTGGTCACAGCGACTCTCGGTATCCAAGATATAAATGAGGAACTGCTTACAGGGATGTTGCCTCCAATGAGTGGAAGTAGGCCCTCAAGTGAAAAAAGGGGATCAAAAGGAAAACTTCCCCATAGTGTGAATCCGCTTATTAAAAAGCTTTTTTTTAAAAAAGGGCAATACAATACACCCTGACTTAAAGATTGAAGTCAGGTATATAAAACAATAAAAAGCGCTTAGATCAAAGGTAGTGGCAAGACAGGCATAACCACCCGACGCATTTCGTCCGATAGGACATCAACTGGGGTACATGATTGTCTGCCACACATGCCTGTATATATATAAAACAAATAGTTACCAAATACTAGCAGCTGTTCGCGCCATGTATGTTGCCACTTCCGGGTCGCCCAGAAAATGGCGTCAGGATAAGCGATGAACCAATCACGGGAGCTATAGAGCTGGTTATTAACCAAGCCTCAATGTGGTACGTCAAATAAAATTACGGTATGGGCAGCGTCACCTCCCACGTGGCCTCATTCAGGAGCAGGTGACATCCGTCCACCAACTGGATCGCGGGGCCGGGGGGCAGCGCCTCCAATCGGACACGTCGCCTCCCACAGCCAATCACGGCCAGAGCAGGAGAAAAGCATGGCTTCTAATGGGAGGCCGCGCTACCACCGTGTGACGTTAATCCAGTAATAACCGGAAATGACGAAAGGGGTATGGAACGCACACGCGAACCAAGCCTCGCTATGGTGAAGCTGTTGGACGTAAACACAGCACTTACAAAGGTCTGGAACGCAAGCGCGGTCCAACCCTCATGATGGAGGGGTAAGTGCTATACATAGGGGAAAGGAAAGGAAGCTCACCATGGCGTAAACATTGCTAAGCCTAACAGAGAGTGGGATATTGAATCTTAGTAAAGTCACTTTATCAGAAGCGGAACTTTTGGTCTTGGAAAAAGGTTTGAAGTTCGCTCCTCCCAATAAACTGAATAAATTCAGCACTTTTATAGACATCCAAAAATAAGTACGGAAATTAAATGTACAGCGATATATCATTTCTAAACCCATGAGACCTAAAGTTGAGACTAATTCATATATAGTCCATTCAGGACTTTCAAACCCTTCCCTCTTTAACCCTCCTGGCCCCACTGCCCCCTCCATCAAAGTTTTTCGAGACCTCGTCCTGCAGGATCTTGATAAACTACCATTTAAAAGGTCCTACAGTAACCCCACTGTTAAAATTGGACTCAGAAAACTTTGTGAACGGAAAGATCTGGTTATCCGCCCAGCGGATAAGGGAGGTGGAATAGTCGTTTTGGATAAAAACGATTATCATTTAGAAATGACTATAATTTTAAGTGATACGGATACCTATTCTAGGATCTATACTAACCCCACAGTCCCTTACAAGAGACTACTTACAGACCTAGTGGATACTGGGTTTCAACTAGGCATTTTAAATAATAAAGAAAAAAGTTTCCTCATTCCAGTCACCCTGAGAATCCCGGTAATTTACTATTTACCAAAGGTGCATAAAAGCTTTACCCAGCCTCCTGGCCGCCCCATCATTAGCGGTATCGAGTCTATTACTTCCCGTATAGGGAAATATATTGACTTCTTCCTGCAACCCATCGTACAATCTATACCATCTTATCTTAGGGATACTAAAGATACCATCTCCAAACTTAGTAACATCACTTACAGTAGTGACCTTCTTTTAGTTACAGCCGACGTAACGTCGCTATATACTTCTATACCCCATGATGCGGGTCTTGCGGCAGTTGAGCTCTTCCTATCGAGGGAGGACTCCATCCCTAGAACCCAACAGAGATTCATCATGGACCTGCTGAGGTTCGGGACTAAACATAACTATTTTTGGTATAACGGAGATTTCTTTATTCAACAAAAAGGAGTGGCTATGGGCGCTAAGTTCGCCCCTAGCCTGGCCAATATTTTTATGGCCCGTTGGGAGGAGGATGTCGTCTATGCCCTTGATCCCCCAGAGTTAGTTCTTTGGGCGAGGTACATAGACGACATCCTCCTCCTATGGAGAGGGAGCGTGGAGTCCTTACATGCCTTCCTATGTATACTTAATGACAACGAGATTGGGATAGAACTTATGTATGAGGTCAGCTCTTCTGCTATCCATTTTTTGGACTTAGAGATATTGGTAGCGAATAACCGTTTGGAAACCAAAATGTTTTTTAAACCAACCAACCGGAATGGATACATTCCGGTCGATAGTTGCCATCATGATACCTGGCTCAAATCAGTACCACGTAGCCAGTTCACACGGATTAGATGCAACTGCAGTAATCTTGCAGATTACTTACATCAGACACAGATCTTAAGGTCCAGGTTCATCAACAAAGGTTATGATTCTGTAGATATTGATAATGAAATCAAAAATATCGCCCAGATCAACAGAGAGTCTTTGTTAGCAGGGTAACCTAAGAGTGGTTCTGACAATAAACACAAATGGTCCCTCTTGACAAATTTCTCTGTGCAACATAAACAGATTAAAGAGATTTTAGTGAGACATTGGAGAGTCCTTAAAAACGATCCAATATTGGGCCCCGTTCTCCCCGAACGAGGTGGTGTAATTTTCAGAGGGGCTCCCTCTATTAGAAATCAGATTGCCCCTAATACCATCGACCCCCCAGTGACTTGCTCTTTCTTTCATAATATGAAAGGCTTTTTTCTGTGCAAACGGTGCAACGTTTGCTCACATAATGTCTGCGGACGGAGGAGAACTGAGACGTTTATTTCTACCTCCACAGGGAAGGAATACCGGATCAAACACTTTCTAACGTGTGAAACCAGATACGTGGTCTATTTGATCACATGTCCTTGCAACAAACAGTATGTAGGCCGGACTATACGCACGCTTTCCGTGAGAGGTAACGAACACATAGCTAATATTAAAAAGGGTCTCACAAACCATAGTGTCCCCAAGCATTTTTTGCAATGCCATAACCAAAACCCAAAGGGTATTCAGTTTCAAGTTATAGATAAATTTATCCCACATTGGAGGGGTGCGTCCATGAAGAGGGGTGTGTCAAGGTTAGAGACTTTCTGGATACACCAATTAAAATGCTACCTGCCATTTGGTCTCAATGTTGACTGAGATATAAATGCCTTTATCAACCAGTCTTGATGGAGATACATGGGTCCCCCTCACCACTTTCCTCTGTGCTATGGGACCACCCTCTCCTATGTCATGGGAGCAGATGCTTAGTGTTTAGGCAAATTCTCCCTTCTTTTCATGATTTATGTTCGACTGACCCATTTCATCATATAATATGTAAAACTTTTTTCAGTTACTACCTGACCCATTGGTCAATAATTGACAGTTTATACACTCCTGCTTTTGAATACCAATATCAATCTCCTTGTCATATGATCACACTATTTTTGTCCTGAGACTGACCATTACATATATGTAAGATGAAAAGTAGGTAGGTGAGTTCATTTTCTACACATTTTTTGTTTACATTGGTCCCTGGTTATTGTTACCAATGAATACATGTATACTAATATATTCAGACTTAAATTTGGGATTGCTCACTGAGAATGATTATGTGCATACTTTTAAAGTTTATAAACTTTTATTGATTTCTATTAATGGTTCACAATTTTTGTAGTTTTGCTGGTTCGTAATACATTATAAATAGTGTTTTTTTTTTATATTTGCTAGGCTTAGCAATGTTTACGCCATGGTGAGCTTCCTTTCCTTTCCCCTATGTATAGCACTTACCCCTCCATCATGAGGGTTGGACCGCGCTTGCGTTCCAGACCTTTGTAAGTGCTGTGTTTACGTCCAACAGCTTCACCATAGCGAGGCTTGGTTCGCGTGTGCGTTCCATACCCCTTTCGTCATTTCTGGTTATTACTGGATTAACGTCACGCGGTGGTAGCGCGGCCTCCCATTGGAAGCCGTGCTTTTCTCCTGCTCTGGCCGTGATTGGCTGTGGGAGGCGACGTGTCCGATTGGAGGCGCTGCCCCCCGGCCCCGCGATCCAGTTGGTGGACGGACGTCACCTGCTCCTGAATGAGGCCACGTGGGAGGTGACGCTGCCCATACCGTAATTTTATTTGACGTACCACATTGAGGCTTGGTTAATAACCAGCTCTATAGCTCCCGTGATTGGTTCATCGCTTATCCTGACGCCATTTTCTGGGCGACCCGGAAGTGGCAACATACATGGCACGAACAGCTGCTAGTATTTGGTAACTATTTGTTTTATATATATACAGGCATGTGTGGCAGACAGTCATGTACCCCAGTTGATGTCCTATCGGATGAAACGCGTCGGGTGGTTATGCCTGTCTTGCCACTACCTTTGATCTAAGCGCTTTTTATTGTTTTATATACCTGACTTCAATCTTTAAGTCAGGGTGTATTGTATTGCCCTTTTTTAAATAAATGCTTTTTAATAAGCGGATTCACACTATGGGGAAGTTTTCCTTTTGATCCCCTTTTTTCACTTGAGGGCCTACTTTCACTCATTGGAGGCAACATCCCTGTAAGCAGTTCCTCATTTATATCTTGGATACCGAGAGTCACTGTGACCAGAGAAGCTCGGTTGGTGAGTGCCGCTGTTTCCCTTCAACATCTCCAGCTGCTGTGGAGACACCTTCCATCTCTATCTCAAGCCTGTTTGACTCCTGAGCCGCTGGCTGAGGAGTCCATCACTGCCGGTAAGGGTATATTTGCCTATCCCTTTTACACATATGTTGGATACCTTATCCTGTGGATGCCATCCCCGGATTTAAGGGCTTCATACCATCGATTTTGGTTGTTATAGACCTTCCAATCACATCCCTATGTGTTCACCCATCCACTGATGTTGGACTTTCAGTCATACCAGCCACCTATAAGTTTACGCTGGACTTCTGGTTTTGACAGCAGTTCATGTTGTATATTGTTTTGTTTATTCTAAGTTCTTCATTTATGGTACCTACCTTTAGGAGGTCCTAGCCAGTTTTATTTTTTCACATTTTCTCCAAAGGAATTGGGGATCTATATTGTACAATTACCCCTTGTACCTTGTCTACCACTACCTCACGGTGACCTGATCCTGTTAACGTTGGCCACCAGTGTTCACACGACCTTTCTAGTTCTATACTGTCAGGTTCTTACACACACAATACCCCCACTACCACTTTCACACTACGTATTTGGATTTATGTATAATTTTTACACGATTCATTTTGTGTTTCACTAATTATTATACACGATTAATTTTGTGTTTCATCAAATACACTTTATTGGGCTGGCGTCCTTCCAGATATCTATTCTGTCAGGCTTTGCCCAATAACGCAATTGTAAATGGGTGTGAGGAACTTTGCATTTCCTCAAGAACCATAGTGAGGAATCCTATCTGCCCCGAATTGGGGGCGTAAACATTAACTAAGGTGAATGCTGTCTTTAAGTGGATACAGTTCAAGAGGACAAATCATTCGTGGGGGTCCAATTTTGAATCAGTAACTCTTATAGGACAAGAGGGCTTGATCAGGATGGCTACGCCTGCCTTCCTGGAAGGGTCAGAGGCCACAAAAGTGTTAGGGAACAGTTTGGAAGCAAATTTAAAGGAGCCCCCTGGACGAAAGTGCATCTCCTGAATCATGACCACATCAGCCCCAGAGGCTCTGAACTCCTTCAAAGCAAGCCAGCATTTGTGAATTGAGTTCAAGCCCTTTACGTTACAGGAAAAGATCTTCAAAGCCATGGGGTAAACATGTACTGTGCATCAAACGTAATCTCAACATCAATCCCTAGCATTGGCAACCATAGTGTGAATAGATTACCTAGTAGTATGTTTAACCACTTCAATACCAGGCACTTAGAAACCTTCCCGCCCAGGCTAATTTTCAGCTTTCAGCACTGTCGCAATTTGAATGACAATTGCACGGTCATGCTACACTGTACCCAAACAAATTTTTTATCATTTTGTTCCCACAAAAAGAGCTTTCTTTTGGTGGTATTTGATCACGGTTTTTATTTTTTGCGCAACAAATAAAAAAAAGACCGAAAATTTTGAAAAAAAACAAGTTTTTCTTTGTTTCTGTTAAAATTTTTTGTAAATAAGTACCTTTTCTTCTTCAATGATGGGCACTGATATGGCTGCACTGACGGGCACTGATACGGCGGCAATGATGGGCACTGATGAGCTTGCACCAATGAGGTGGCACTGATGAGGTGGCACTGATGGGCACTGATGATGGGCACTGATAGGCGGCACTGATGGGCACTGATAGATGGCACTGATGGGCACTGATAGGTGGCACTGGTATGCGGCCCATTTGTGGACACTGATTGGCCACATTGGGCACATGTGGATGGCCATGGGGTACATACCTGGCCATCCACATGTTGCCCCTTCCCTGGTGGTCCTAGTGGCGATCCCTGGTGGTCCAGTGTGGTGATCTGAGGGGGGGCTGTGCTGATAAACAATCAGCGCAGACCCCCCCGTCAGGAGAGCCGCCGATCGGCTCTCCTCTCCTCTGTCAGACGCAAGTGAGGGAAAGCCGATCAACGGCTCTTCCTATTGACATCGTGATCAGCCGTTATTGGACACGGCTGATCACGTGGTAAAGAGCCTCTGCTGGAGGCTCTTTACCAAGATCGGTGTAGCGGTGTGTCAGGCTGACACACAGCTACACCGATAGCCATGATGCGTGCCCCCACGGGAGCGCGGCGGCATGTTATCCTGCTGGACGTCATATGAAGCCCAGTCAGGATCCGCTATAGGCCGGGCGGGAAGTGGTTAAATATTTCTCAATTTTTAGGAAGACAGTGAGCATATATTTGTTATCAAAAACAATAGAAAAAAACAGATACGAAATCAGGCCAAAAATGGGCCCAAAGTTATAAAAGAGAAAAGAAAACAATGCAAAAAATTTAAAAAGATAAAAAAAAATTGAAAAAAAAACATTTTAAAAGCCTGAAGGTGAAAAAATCCTCAGGAGGCCATGGCCACTGGCCATGGACCTATAGAGGAGCATGTCGGTCAGCAACATGGACGGAACAGGTCCCGCTCCCTCTAAAAAAGGAGAGTGTCAGAGTTTCAAACATTGAACATGGGCAGCACAGTGGTGTAGTGGTAGCACTCTCGCCTAGCAGTAAGAAGGGTCACTGGTTTGAATCCCAACCACGACACTACCTGCTTGGAGTTTGCATGTTCTCCCTGTGCCTGCGTGGGTTTCCTCCGGGTACTCCGGTTTCCTCCCACACTCCAAAGACATGCTGGTAGGTTAATTGGATCTGGTCTAAATTGTCCCTAGTATGTATGAATGTGAGTTAGGGACCTTAGATTGTAAGCTCCTTGAGGGTAGGGACTGATGTGAATGTACAATGTATATGTAAAGCGCTACGTAAATTGATGGCGCTATATAAGTACCTGAAATAAATAAAAATAAATAAACATAGGGTGATAGGGAAAAAAAGGGATCCATACAGACCGGAGACCTGTAGACAACAACATGGGACATCTGCAGGAAAACTTGACCAACAATAACTGGATTAGGGAGAGCCCTCCCTGCAGTCACCAGGGAACAGCTTTCAGAATCCCAGTGAACTGGCAGAGATTGTAAAGAAAATCAGTAAAGAGAATCACTTTAGTAGGTGAGGCGTGTTCAGGTAGGTGGTCTAGCTGAAGTAGGCCGTTGAGGTGTGGAAAAATTTTTCTGGCGTCTTCGACGAACCGGGTCCAAATAGCCGCAGGAGGCTGGAGAGGTGCAGGGATCAGGTTTAGAGGCGGTGGTGGAAGGTCTTCCTCAGGGATAGGTGGCAATCCCAAGTTGCGGACAAAGGCCTCACACTCATGCAAGTCTCGTGTTGAATATTGCGTGCCATCTCTGGAGGCGGAGAGACTAAAGGGAAAACCCCATCTGTAAGGTACTTGGTGTTGTTGCAGGTGCATAGTTATTGGCCGTAAATTGCGTCTTTTGGCTACAGTGATGGGAGATAAGTGGCTGAAAATTTGAAGTTTAGCACCTTTGTACTCAATGCAATTTTTGTTACGTGTGGCCATTGTGAGAGCTTCTTTGTTATCATAATAGTGGAAGCGAGCTATTATGTCTATCGGATTAGAGCCAGGGGGTGGTTTCAGAGCTAGGGATCTGTGGGCCCTGTCTAGCCGCCAGTCTATATCCGGGATGTGTGGGGCTATGGTGACAAACAGGCCTAGAAGATAGGAACGTAGCTCCTTGTCTGGAACTGTTTCAGGAAATCCGCGGATCCTCACATTTTGGCGTCGTTCCCTATTTTCCAGATCTTCCTGCTGTAGTTGGACCTGGGAAACAGTATGTTTAAGTGCCGCGTTATCTTCCTCAAGAACATGCACATATTGCATTAATTCATCAAACTTGGATTCTAGTGTGTCCATACGATCTCCAAGTTGATCGATTTCCCCCCTAAGCTCCTGAGCTAATTTCCCTACTGCCACTGTAAAGTTGCGGCTCAGATCTTGTAGCAGGGCCTGTAGCTTTAAGTCCAGTACAGCAACTGTAACTGAACTATCCGGTTCTGTCCACTGGGATGTAAGATTAGGGTATGGAGTACCTGATACTATTGCAGGGTGATCAGCAAGGTGGTCGGCGGCGTGATCCACATTAACCATGGAGGTGCTGGGATTAATTGAGGCCAGGAATTGCTGCTTGTGCAAGGCTTTCCCCTTTTGTTGTGCACATCGGGGTGTCTCTCGGGCTAGTGGATTGTGGGATGAGACATCTGGCATGGATGCGGAGTAATCTTCCACTTGGTCCGCGGCGATCATCGGAGCCATCTGACTAATTGAGGCCGGGGATTGCGCCCTATACAGGAATCTCTCCATGCTTTGTGCCAGACGGGAAGTCGGAGGTGGATTAAACCCCTGGTAAATGTGCCTTTGGGATCCAATTTTCCCCATGAGGTGCCCGGGAGGTTCTGGAAGCATTTAAGAAGGATCCTGGAGCTTTGTGTACTGATATAGCTGAGCAGGATCAGTGAAAGAAGGAACAGGACTGGAGCTTATCCCTTAAGTGTCCGCCATCTTGCCCGTATTAATCACGTTCCTCTGCACCATTTCTGATGCTGACTGCTTACTGCCTTTGCTAGGCTCTGATACACTAATTAGATGCTAGGATCAGTGCCCCTCTGCTTCATCTGCTACTCACACCTGTGTGCATTTAGTAGTTTTTTACTTTGGAGGACAATATTGCTTTATTCATGTGACAGAGTATGTGTGTTTTATGTGTTTTTATTTCAAGCCTGCTCAATTTCCACTCTTATCCATCTGTCATATTAAGTATGGCCCAGGCTTCATGTAAAGGTACCCAGTCAGTGCCCCCTCAGGATCGCCTATCAGTGCCCAATAAAGTGCCCAATAAAGTGCCAATCAGTGCCATATAGTGCCCACCACAGTGCCAGTTAGTGCTCATCACATTGCCAATCAGTGCCCTACAGTAACATCTGTCAAAACCTCATCAGTACCTCATCATCAGTGCTACCCATCAGTGCTACCTGCCAGTGCCAACCGGTCAGTGTCAATCAGTACCGCCTATCAGTGCCAATTAGTGCTGCCTATCAGTGCCAATCAGTGCCAATCAGTGCCACCTGTCAGTGCCCATCACAGCCGCTTGTCAGTGCCCATCTGTGCCACCTGTCAGTGCCAATCAGTGCCACCTATCAGTGCCCATCAGTGTCGCCTATCAGTGTCCATCAGTGCTGCATATCAGTGCCGCCTATTGGTGCCCATCAGTGCTGCATATCAGTGCCGCCTATCAATGTCCATCAATTCTACATATCAGTGCCTCCTCATCAGTGCCCATCAGTGCCACCTCATCTGTGTCCATCAGTGAAGGAGAAAACAATATTTTATAACCGAAACAAAGAAAAACTTTTTTTTCCAAAAATTTCAGTCTTTTTTAGTTGGTTTAGCAAAAAATAAAAACCACAGAGGTGATCAAATACCACCAAAAGAAAGCTCTATTTGTGGGAAGAAAATGATAAAAATTGAGTTTGGGTACAGCGTTGCATGGCTGCGCAATTGTCACTCAAACTGCAACATCGCTGAAAGCTGAAAATTGTCCTGGGCAGGAAGGGGCGAAAGTGCCTGGTATTGAAGTGGTTAACTGTACTTCTGTCTCAATCTGATTTCATGGTTTCTGACAATTATGCTGAATCCAAAAAGGTGTCATCATTAGCTTAGATGCCAAAAGGCATTTGATAGAATACATTGGACCTATTTATTCTAAGTCCTCCTTAAGTTTGGTTTCTCTGGCCCGATCCTTACAGCCATACTATAGTTAAATTCAACCCCCTCGGTCCAGGTATATACCTCCAGTATGCTGTGTAAACTCCTTGCCCTGCCCATTGTCTCTATATCTGTGATCAGCATAGACTCATCTCCACGGGCATGAAGAAGGAGCCTATCAGATGCTCTGAAACATGTCCTGCCTATTAGAGGTAATTTCCCGGCCAGTTCATTCAATTCCTGGTTCCAGGCGCACTTCCACTGACGTCACCCTCGAGTCCAGCATTCCACGCTGATTCTATACAGTGCGACAGTCTCCCCACTGGTCCCCCTTCTCTCGGCTTCCCTCTGCTGGATGGCTGGGATACCTAACACCCTGCTGCAGATTGCACCCTTCAAGGACTACCACAACAGATGGACTCTTATAATACAGGATGAGTCTTTTAAATTCAGATTTCTAGTAAGTGTTTTTAATCCTTTGGCAATAAAAGTTATGGTGGTTCTGCACTTAAAGGCCCCTTCTTTTTTATCTTGTTTCTTCAGAGTTGTTGCTTTCCTCTTGAAGTGCTGCCCTAGTGTCAGCCAGATTCACAACAGCTCTATTGGGGACACCTCCTCTGGTCAGATGCTGCTATCCAGAAGATCCCTTCATTTTCCTTTTCCTAGAGAATCCACGAAGAATGTGAAAAATATGGTGAGCAGACAGACAGCAATTAGAACATGAAAGGAGATATTTCAAGTAATCTTATGCAGGATTGCTAAAACAAATAGCTGTATTGTTTGTATTGCTAATACCATGCTGATGTTATACAATGAAAGTGTATAATGTGACTATAGATCTCCTTGAAAAATGTTGGCAGTACTGCATGATACACACTGATGGCTGCTTGAAGCATTATAGGATTGTAAGGGTCATATTTAAGTTTGTTCTTTTCAGACATGTGGGGAATTCAATAAGAGCTTCATAGATAGCCTTTATAATTCTGTTGGAACACAGCACCTGTATACGCCTTTACATTTAGCTTTTAGCCTGGGGAATCTCTTGGCTGAGAACAGAATGGAACTCAATTGGGTATAGGGGGTGCTAAGTGGTTATTTTAAATTCTCTATATATCATACATCATAAAATAAAGTGAATATGTGCATTAAAGTGCAATTTTTCCTTGTATCAAAAAACAAAAAGTGAAAATATACAAAAAGTGTAATGAGAAACAACCATATATACTGTATATTGGTAGTGAAAAGCATTATTTTAAAAGTCCATATTTCCAATGATGTGTCTGGTTTAGTAGTCCCACATCGAAAGCAAGAGGGAATTCCTTCACCATATATATTGAATCCACCCAAATGTGCTATGAATTGAAAGCTGCTCACCAGATGGATGTGACCTCTTTATTTAAAAAGATGGTCTAATGCACTTTTGGGAAATCCTGATTCCTGAATTGGATACCCTAGATACCCAGATGGATCCTCTTTAATATGCCCTACTCTCCACCACATTATCTCATATGGAAGAAACAAAAGGAAACTACATAGCGCAATACTGTTGATTTATTTAAAAACGTGCATAAAACATGAAGATTGTCTGCTTACATTTAGATATGCCTTAGCCTGGCACTGAGGATAGCCTGCAGGGATTGTATATTTCATATAATTTTATTGACAGAAAATAAACCAAAAGATTTTTGCGCTGCTCCCAGTGTTTTTAGCAGCTAACACACCACATTGAATAAATGGTATATAAAACTAAAATAACAAAGTGTAGCGCTAAGAATGAAAGTGCTCAAATACAACTCAAGCAAATATCAAAATTGACAATAAATTGATAACATATATAAATTAAAAATAATGGTATGCACAGTTATGCACAATATGTGTATAATGAAAATAGAAATATGCACACTCAATGAAATAAGTCCATAAATAAAGGTGAATATAAATCTGTTCCCAGTCAAGTGCAGTACATCTTGTAGGTAGTGAATATATATGCTCGTGAAGAAAACCACCACCAGATAAAGGGAAGGCTTACCGGATCGTTTGAACACACTAGGGCATATGCTCTGTGTGTCAAACAAGCTTGTTATGACATGGATGGACCATAAGTAGATGCCATCAGACAGGTGTATGCGGGTAGCAGCCAAGTGGAATCATGGGGGGAATGGCACCACAGGCACACCAACAGCTCAAAGATCCATAGACATGTGGAGAGTATTGGAAAGGAAACGAAAAGGGACCATAGCGTAATTCCATAAAACAAAGGTATATTTATTAAAATGAAAAACCACTCACATGAGTATAGGTAAAAACAGCGCTGTAGGACAATGTAGGCAGCATATAATTTTATTGCTTGGCGCAAGGTTTTTTCACATTGAGAACAGAATGGGCATGAGGATAAGCTCTGTGCAGGAAGCTGTCACATACATGACAGTGCCCCAGCACAGTCGCTTCCCACTCTGAGTATTGGTGTACAGCTGTACACTAGCTCAGAGATGGCCTTAATTAGAACCAGTTTACAAATCTGAGAAATTACAGTAACTAATTAAGAATTGTCACTTCCATAGCAACAGATTCTTAAAGTAGCAGTAGTAAGAACTACCTGAATTTTCCGCATGTATCGGTAATGTTGCCTACACTATTGAAAATATTTGGCTGAATTAGACACAGATAGCTCTTACGGAAACTGCCACTAGAAAAGTACCATCAGCACTGTTTTAAATTTGCTTGTTCATGTTTTGCTATATATTACTGAATTGTAAATTACGTTAATTAGCTTTATACTGTCATAATGAATAAACATGAAGATCTATCTTTCCAGAACATGTGACAAAGTCAAGTGGAAAAGACTGTAGCATTCAAAAAGTCACATGTTTCAGCCCCACTACATACAATATTTGATCATGACAGGCATCAGGTACAAACATTTTATTTATTTATTTATTTTTTTTACTATAAAGTTCCTTCACTTGTTTTCATATATAACTTTGGTATGTATTGTGATTTTTTTTTCTTTGTAATATTCAATTTGGTATATTATTAGTTACTCACATTAAACTGCCATAGTTCTGTAATGTTGAAGATGCTTTGTTACTCATACAAATATCTTCTTAAGCTCTAAAACAGTGGTTTTCAACCTTCTAGTGCCATGACCCCTTGATAAAATTTCCCAAGTTGTGGGGACCCCTAACAGTAAATAATTTTCATAGCGTGGGTTGTCAGCACCCTAGGCAAGACAAGTAATTTGTGCCCCTAATCCACAGACATTTAGTGCTCCCTTAGTCCCTTCCACTTATACAGTATTAAAACCCCTTATGCCCTGTACACATGACCGATTTTGCCGTCGGGATAAACTCCGAAGGTTTCTCCAACGGAACTCCGACGGAATTCCGCTCAAGCAGTCTTGCCTACACACGGTCACACCAAAGTCCGACCATCCAGAACGCAGTGACGTACACAACTTATGATGGGACTAGAAAAAGGAAGTGCAATAGAGAGCGTGCCACCCTTTAGACTCCTTTTGCTAATCTCGTGTTCATCTCGTGTTAGTAGAAGTTTGGTAAGAGACGATTCACGCTTTTCAGCTTTCGTGCTTTTCAGTCCATTACTGCTCTTCAATTTGTGCTTGTGGGTTTGTATCTGCTTTTTAGAGTGTGTAGACAGTTTGCATTTATTTTTTCAGTGTGTTCTTGTCCACTCGTTTCTGATTTTCAGCTCGTTCTTCACAGGCCTTGCTGTTCTTCAGTGAGTTCTGTTAGTTTGTTCTGACCAGCCGACCGTTTTGAAGCCATGTTGCGGGGAAGTACTTGTCGTAGAGTTTATGCTGTGTGGGGGCTTGGTGCTGGGGTTCATTCTTTGACCTAAGCCCAGTCCATGAACAGGGTGGGGAGGAGTTCATGGACCAACAATTGGTTACTCCAATGTGACCAATTCTCTCAGATGCCTTTGCTTCGTGAGATCCAGGAGCATAATCTTGATGATTTCAGGAACTTTCTCAAGATGACGGACCCCATTTTTCATCGTCTGCTGGCTTTGATGACCCCTTATTTTAGCAGGTAGGACACCTGCATGAGGCAAGCCATCACTCCGGAGCAGAGGCTAGTCGCCAACTTGCGGTACTTGGCGACTGGGAGAAGCCTGCAGGACCTCAAGTTCTCTACAGGCATCTCCCCCCAGGCTCTGGGGATCATTATCCCAGAGACCTGTTCTACCATCATCCAGGTCCTGCAGAAGGACTATATTAAGGTAAGTTTTCTCCTTTAACATCACATTCTATGTATTTAATGTTTGCTAATGTTTTGTATTTCTTTCCTCATTCCATAATTACCATGATTGTAATATGCTGTGAATGTCCCCTTTGTTCTCATGCATGCTGTAATCTTGTAATGATCATTTTTTGTGTTTCATGCATATTTGCCTTCACTAACCTCCCCAGCATGCTATCCTGGGCCCATATACATCTATAGCCTAGTCACTTAACAATGTATTTTGTCAGCTCCATTGTAGTGCTTTACCCTAAACACCCCCTAAAATATGTCCAAATGTTATTGTTGTCCTTAAATTCAGGCAGAGTGCCATAAAATCCCTAAAATGTTTACAATGGGTCATCGGGGGGGGAGGAATCTGATAAGTGGGCCTTATATTTTTGTCTTAAAATACTCCTTAAAATTAATGTTATACTGATGTTGGCCAAGAATGTTTTGTCTAATCTGCTTGCAATGTTATGTGCAAAAGTACTAATATATATTTTTCTTTTTTGACTCCACAGTTTCCTTCAATACCACAGGAATGGCAGACTGTGGCTTCCCATTTTGCCAAGCGTTGGGACTTTCACATTTGTGGAGGGGCTATAGATGGGAAGCACGTCCACATCATGCCACCACCCCATTCAGGGACTTACTATTATAACTATAAGGGGTTTAATAGTATAGTATTGATGGCGGTGGTGTCGGCACAATATGAGTTCCTCTATGTGGACGTGGGGAACAATGGCCGAATGTTGGATGGAGGAGTCTTTGCCCAGATGGAGTTTTACCACGGCTCCAGAGTGGTGGCCTGGGATTGCCATCTGATGTGGACAACGTTGAAGGACTCCCATTCATCCTTCTTGCTGACGAAGCGTTTGGTCTGGGTGAGCACCTGATGAGGCCATTCCCCCTAGAGGACCCTCACCCCGGAGAGGAGGGTTTTTAACTACCGGCTGGCCAGAGCCCGAAGAGTCATTGAGAATGCCTTCGAGATAATGGCCAGCTGGTTCCGCCTGTTTCTGACAGCTATACACATGGCGGAATACAAACTCAACCACATCGTTTTATCCTGCTGCATATTGCACAATCCCATATCACTATGGATGGTTTGGTGATGGTCCAATCACACAGTATCATCACACACAGTTTCTCTTCCTGATGCCATGCCTTTATGTGCCGCCTCAGCTCCCATGCCAGTTGTTGACCCCAGTCCACCATTGGTGATCCTGCCATACCCGAGATCCATGGTTAGCTTTGTAAGTATAGGTGGAGGTTATATCACCTCCCCTCAACTCAACTAAAATGCCTTATTTATGTAATCAGTCTGACCCATTATTTATATTTATATTTTATAGGCTTTTGGACGCAATTTCTCCTGATGGGTGGTTATTTACCACAAAAAAGGCGTCGAGCTATGGATGCTATACCTATGCATCTTTTATTTACAATAAACATCCAGATATGTGTAATTATGGGCCTATTCAATGCCAGACTAGGTACTTACCTTATCATGTTATTATTTGTTTTTAAGCTACTTACATTGAACTAACATGTGTTATGGTGCTTGGCATTTATGTGTGTGTACATATATATATTGATTCTATATGTATACATATATGAAATGAATTTTGGACTCACAGTGCTGTGCGTCTTGTTTTTATTATTCATTAATATATGGAATAAACTTGTTACAAATTATTATTTATTTTTTTAACCACTTCAGCCCCGGAAGGTTTTACCCCCTTCCTGACCAGAGCACTTTTTACAATTCGGCACTGCGTCGCTTTAACTGCTAATTGCGCGGTCATGCAATGCTGTACCCAAACGAAATTTGCGTCCTTTTCTTCCCACAAATAGAGCTTTCTTTTGATAGTATTTGATCACCTCTGCCGTTTTTATTTTTTGCGCTATACACGGAAAAAGACCGAAAATTTTGAAAAAAAATGATATTTTCTACTTTTTGTTCTAAAAAAAATCCAATAAACTCAATTTTAGTCATACATTTAGGCCAAAATGTATTCGGCCACATGTCTTTGGTAAAAAAAATGTCAATAAGTGTATATTTATTGGTTTGCGCAAAAGTTATAGCGTCTACAAACTAGGGTACATTTTCTGGAATTTACACAGCCTTTAATTTATGACTGCCTATGTCGTTTCTTGAGGTGCTAAAATGGCAGGGCAGTACAAAACCCCCACAAATGACCCCATTTTGGAAAGTAGACACCCCAAGGAATTTGCTGAGAGGCATGTTGAGCCCATTGAATATTCATTTTTTTTGTCCCAAGTGATTGAACAATGACAAAAAAAAAAAAAAAAATTACAAAAAGTTGTCACTAAATGATATATTGCTCACACAGGCCATGGGCATATGTGGAATTGCACCCCAAAATACATTTAGCTGCTTCTCCTGAGTATGGGGATACCACATGTGTGAGACTTTTTGGGAGCCTAGCCGCGTACGGGGCCCCGAAAACCAATCACTGCCTTCAGGATTTCTAAGGGCGTACATTTTTGATTTTACTCCTCACTACCTATCACAGTTTTGAAGGCCATAAAATGCCCAGATGACATAAAACCCCCCCAAATGACCCCATTTTGGAAAGTAGACACCCCAAGCTATTTGCTTTGAGGCATGTTGAGTCCATGGAATGTTTTATATTTTGACACAAGTTGCGGGAAAGTGACAAATTTTTTTTTTTTTTTTGCACAAAGTTGTCACTAAATGATATATTGCTCACACAGGCCATGGGCATATGTGGAATTGCACCCCAAAATACATTTAGCTGCTTCTCCTGAGTATGGGGATACCACATGTGTGGGACTTTTTGGGAGCCTAGCCGCGTACGGGACCCCGAAAACCAATCACTGCCTTCAGGATTTCTAAGGGCGTACATTTTTGATTTTACTCCTCACTGCCTATCACAGTTTCGGAGGCCATGGAATGCCCAGGTGGCACAAACCCCCCCCAAATGACCCCATTTTGGAAAGTAGACACCCCAAGCTATTTGCTGAGAGGCATGGTGAGTATTTTGCAGCTCTCATTTGTTTTTTAAAATAAAGAAAGACGAGAAAAAAAATTTTTTTTTTTCTTTTTTCAATTTTCAAAACTTTGTGACAAAAAGTGAGGTCTGCAAAATACTCACTATACCTCTCATCAAATAGCTTGGGGTGTCTACTTTCCAAAATGGGGTCATTTGGGGGGTTTTTTTGCCACCTGGGCATTCCATGGCCTCCGAAACTGTGATAGGCAGTGAAGAGTGAAATCAAAAATTTACGGCCTAAGAAAGCCTGAAGGCGGTGCTTGGTTTTCGGGGTCCCGTACGCGGCTAGGCTCCCAAAAAGTCCCACACATGTGGTATCCCCGTACTCAGGAGAAGCAGCAGAATGTATTTTGGGGTGTAATTTCACATATTCCCATGGCATGTTTGAGCAATATATCATTTAGTGACAACTTTGCGCAAAAAAAAATAAAAAAAATAAAAAATTGTCTCTTTCCCGCAACTTGTGTCACAATATAAATTATTCCATGGACTCAACATGACTCTCAGCAAATAGCTTGGGGTGTCTACTTTCCAAAATGGGGTCATTTGGGGGGGTTTTGAACTGTCCTGGCATTTTATGCACAACATCTAGAAGCTTATGTCACACATCACCCACACTTCTAACCACTTGAAGACAAAGCCCTTTCTGACACTTATTGTTTACATAAAAAAATAATTTTTTTTTGCAAGAAAATTACTTTGAACCCCCAAACATTATATATTTTTTTTAAAGCAAATGCCCTACAGATTAAAATGGTGGGTGTTTCATTTTTTTTTTTCACACAGTATTTGCGCAGCGATTTTTCAAACGCATTTTTTGGGGAAAAAACACACTTTTTTACATTTTAATGCACTAAAACACACTATATTGCCCAAATGTTTGATGAAATAAAAAAGATGATCTTAGGCCGAGTACATGGATACCAAACATGACATGCTTTAAAATTGCGCACAAACGTGCAGTGGCGACAAACTAAATACATTTTTAAAAGCCTTTAAAAGCCTTTACAGGTTACCACTTTAGATTTACAGAGGAGGTCTACTGCTAAACTTACTGCCCTCGATCTGACCTTCGCGGCGATACCTCACATGCATGGTGCAATTGCTGTTTACATTTGACGCCAGACCGACGCTTGCGTTCGCCTTAGCGCGAGAGCAGGGGGGACAGGGGTGCTTTTTTTTTTTTTTTTTTTTTTTCTTTATTATTATTATTTTTTTATCTTATTTTTAAACTGTTCCTTTCATTTTTTTTTTTTTTTTAATCATTTTTATTGTTATCTCAGGGAATGTAAATATCCCCTATCATAGCAATAGGTAGTGACAGGTACTCTTTTTTGCAAAAATTGGGGTCTATTAGACCCTAGATTTCTCCTCTGCCCTCAAAGCATCTGACCACACCAAGATCGGTGTGATAAAATGCTTTCCCAATTTCCCAATGGCGCTGTTTACATCCGGCGAAATCTAAGTCATAAAATGCTCGTAGCTTCCGGTTTCTTAGGCCATAGAGATGTTTGGAGCCACTCTGGTCTCTGATCAGCTCTATGGTCAGCTGGCTGAATCACCGGCTGCATTTTCAGGTTCCCTGTTGAGACAGGAGAGCCAGAGAAAAACACGGAAGACGTTGGGGGGGGAGGGGCATTCCCTCCCACTGCTTGTAAAAGCAGTCTAGAGGCTAATTAGCCGCTAGGATTGCTTTTACATGAAAGCCGACCGCTGGCTGAAAAGAATGATACCAAGATGATACCTAAACCTGCAGGCATCATTCTGGTATAACCACTCAAAGTCGTGAATGGCGTACCTGAAGACAAAAAAATGGTTAACAATAAAGCACAGTAAACGGTAAGGTATAAAAAATTGCATACCTGAAAAGCAAACATGATAAAACATAATAACAATAAAACATTGCAGAATAGAATACAGTAAAAAAGAACAGAACAATAGAGAGAGAGAATAGAGAGAGAAAGAACAATAAAACGACAACTATTTTTTTTTTATTTTATATTTTTGTATGTGTTTTTTTTTTTTTTACACTTTTTTTTGTAACTAACTTTTATAACTGTAACCGGTTCCAGGTTCGGGTCTCTCAAAATGCGATGGCATCTTGGGAGACCCTGTGAAAGTGTGCCTAGTCTGTGCAATGCTGTACCCTACGCTAATACTCAACTAGTGCATGGTAGCGTTCAAAATATTCACCAATGCAAAGACCAGCATTGTCAGGACAGGAGGGACAATAATAGCGGGTGTCACGTCTATATCCGCGCTTGCTGCAGACACGACATCTTTTTTGAGGGGGTTCGTTGGGTAGGGGTACTCGGGAGGACATAAAGAAAATGCCTCTCATGCAGCCGACTGCATTTGGTTGGGGATGTGAATGGGGGAAGTACGGGCGCCGCAGAAGCGGTGGGTTCCCAATTAGGATTGGCGAATGCAGCAGGAAGGGCATTATGGGCACGACGGGCCTGTGTTCGTCTTCTTGGTGGCAGCGGGACACTACTTGTGCTTGCCACCTCACCAGCTTGAACTGCACTTATGGGACTCGCCACGTCACCAAGTGTTACTGCAGTGCTGGTTTGACTATGACCGGGGTGTACTAGGCCGCTGGTGCTTGCCAGTTCACCAAAACGCTACCAAAAAAACTGTTAGCGATCGCAAGGATCAGGCCTGACTCTGCGAACGCTGCAGTTATGCGTTTAGTGTTTTGTAAGTGACAGTGATCGATCGATACTGCACTTGGGTGGGCTGGGCTGGGCCGGGCGGAGGGGCAAAACGCAGGTGCTAGCAGGTATCTGGGCTGATCCCGCTAACACTGCGTTTGTGGGAACCCTAAACTGCTGGGGACGCTAGTATAGATCTGATCGGATCAGATATTGATCCGTTCAGATACTATACCACTAAGGGAGGCGTATGCTGCGTGCGTGGGTGTTAGCGGTACTGGCGCTAACCTGACGCTGCCTGGGGCTGGTGCTTGCCAGTTCACCAAAACGCTACCAGAAAAACTGTTAGCGATCGCAGGGATCAGGCCTGACTCTGCGAACGCTGCAGTTATGTGTTTAGTGTTTTGTAAGTGTCAGTGATCGATCGATACTGCACTTGGGTGGGCTGGGCTGGGCCGGGCGGAGGGGCAAAACGCAGGTGCTAGCAGGTATCTGGGCTGATCCCGCTAACACTGCGTTTGTGGGAACCCTAAACTGCTGGGGACGCTAGTATAGATCTGATCAGATCAGATATTGATCCGATCAGATACTATACCACTAAGGGAGGTGTACGGTGCGTGCGTGGGTGTTAGCGGTACTGGCGCTAATCTGACGCTGCCTGGGGCGACGCATATCACCGCCGGGCGATCAGGGGGCTAAACCTTTATTCGGTAATAAACGGCGGGTGCCCTGACACTATAAAAAATAAACAAACTAACCAGCGTCACTCGTAACAGTTATACGGTGATCAGTGGTGAAAGGGTTAACTAGGGGGCAATCAAGGGGTTAAAACCTTTATTAGATAGTATATGGGGGTCCCTGTCGCTATAAAACGCTGACGGCGAACCTAAATATTTACGTCTCTAACTATCGTCACCAGCGACACTAATACAGCGATCAGAAAAATGATCGCTTAGTGACACTGGTGACGGGGGTGATCAAGGGGTTAAAACTTTATTAGGGGGGGTTAGGGGGGTATCCTAGACCTAAAGGGGGCTACCACTCACTGCCCTAACACTGTAACTGTCACAAACTGACACTATGCAGTAATCAGAAAAAAAAAAAAAAAAAAAAAAAAAAAAAAATACTGCTAATGTCAGTTTGTGACGGGGGGGGGGGGTGATTGGGGGGGGATCGGGGGGCGATCGGGGGGGGATCGGGGGTGTAAAGTATGCCTGGCATGTTCTACTGTGTGTGTTTGTGTTGTGTGGACTTACATGTCTTCTCTCCTCGGCGCTGGACGGAAACTGCCAGACCGAGGAGAGATGACATCACATCCTCTGCCTGTGTGAAACTATACACAGGCAGAGGAGGATTCCCATTGGCTGGGAGCGATCGCGAGGGGGGGCCACGATCGGATGGTCTCCCCCTCGCCTCCCGACGCTCCCAGTCAGATGCCGACCGCCGATGGCACCGGGGGGGGGTCCGATCGGACCCCCCGCCCGCGGGAGGCAGATCACGTACAGGTACGTGATTCTGCCTGCCCGTGCCATTCTGCCGACGTATATATACGTTAGGCGGTCGGCAAGTGGTTAAAGTGCACGATTCATTCAAAGTCCCAACCCCTCACGTAGTTTCTTATCAGAATTAGGGATGGAGGTAACCTTGACTCTGTGGTCATAGACCTCATTCAAAGTCCCATAGCTTTTCTTCTTTCTTTCAAGGCTGACATTAGTGTTTGTGATTAATCACTTTAAGGACCCAGAATTCATGGCCAGTTTCATAGACAGATACAGGGAGACAAGGAAATTTGTTGTGGGAGGTGAAAAACACCTTATATTATAATAAACAAGCTATGAGGTCAACGCTGGAGAAACTTCTGGAATTTGTGAAGACTCGGGTCCCCGATGCAACCATCCAGTTTTTGGAAAGTAAAATTGTGATCTCGAGGAACATGTATAAGAAGGAGCATGATAAGATCCAGAAATCACTCAGATCAGGAGCATCAGCAGCGCAAGTGTATGTACCCAGGCTGTGGTACTTCAACAAACTGCGGTTTCTAGACAACCAGATTGAAGCTAGGGAATCACTTTCTACTCTTCCCTGCAGCCTTCCCTCCATCCTTCCCTCAACCCCAGCAGAGACTAATGAGGAACAACCTGTGCCTTCCATCCTGGAAGAAGTGGATGCGCCCAGCTGGAGCCAGGTATATTATTTTACTACATATTTATTGTCCTAACATTAATTATGTTAACTAGATGTTATAATTGATAACAAATGAATGATTTAAAACCAAGTGTTTTACATATCAATAGAAGTAGTGTCCAAAATTATTGGGACAAGAATGAAAAATGCTGGGGTCATAATGATAGTCTTTTCTATTTATTAATATTCAATTTGCAAGTCATGAGCTAAAAATTGTGTGTGATTGATGTCCCTTTTTTATATACAGGATGAGCTCAGCCAGGAGGAAGGTCTGGAAAGTGTCAGCCAGGAGGTGGCCGTGCCCAGTGACAGCCAGGAGGTGGCTGTGCCCAGTGACAGCCAGGAGGTGGGCGGGCCCAGTGTCAGTCAAGAGGTGGCTGGCCCCAGTAGGAACCTCCCCCAATCCCAGGTGCCTCCCCTCTGCCTTCAAACCAAAAGGCCCAGGAAGGGGACAAGGACAGAGGAGGCAGCACTGGGCCTCATTAGGGAAGTGAGTGATGTCCTCAGAAGCCAACCCGATGCTGAAGAGGCCTATGGCTGCTATCTAGCCACAAGATTGTTGAAATTGGAGGAGTTCCAATGCTTCCTATGTGAGGCAATTATTGTTGAGGCCCTTCAGAAGGGGTTGAGGGGTCAGCTGACAGAGAACAGCCACATATATGATCTCACCCATCCTCCTCCTTCTCCTGCCACATGTCCACCACCAGAGCCACAGCCTCCAAGGAAGGCTGCATGGAAGTCTGCAGGGAAGGCTGCAGTGAAGCATGGAGGGAAGGCTGCAGGGAAGAGAAGAATGTGATGACCTGGGTTCAGTCTGGTCTGACAGAAGATGCCAGCTGGCGTAGTACCACAGCCTGGGGACATGTATGTCATCTGCTGCTGGTCCTGATCTCTGGATGTCCTGGACCAGATTGGGCTCCAAATTATATGGACTCCTCAAGATAACAATTTTTTTTTCAACAGACTTGATGTGTGCCCTGGGGCCAAAAGGCTTCGCAAATTCCAAAAGTTTCTCCAGAGTTGCCTTCCTCTTTATTTTGTTACCCAGAATAAATGGATATTTTATTTTCTGAAAATACTTGCCTATGTGTTTTTATAAAAATAGGACAGATTGTTTGTGAGTATGCAGGTAGATTTCAAAAATACAATGTCAAATTAACAAGGGACACCAACCAACCTCCTTGAGGTTACAAAATACAAGATAATAATGTTATTGTGGTAACTTGACACACCAAAAAAAAATTATTATGGAGATCACTAGAAAATAATTATGCAATAATACAAAAAAAGGAGATCTTGATGAAATAAAACATTCTAAAAAAATGACTATAAAAAATATTTCAAAACTTTATTCTGGAGATCTGGCATTAAAATAATAAAAGATTATTCATGAGATCACGAGAAATAATAAAGAAATACGTTTGTGAGAACTGTGCAAATATCAGCAGCAAAACAAGTTCATTCTTCTAGCATTATAAAGCACAAAAGAATGCGCTGCATTAAAAGATCACAGAATTTGCAGCGTTGAGGAATGTGCTATCTCCATTACGAACGTTAGTCATACCAGACTGAGTGATGCCGTCTCGTACTTGCTTCTGAGTAGGGATGAGCTTCGAGTTCGAGTCAAACTCATGTTCGACTCGAATATCGGCTGTTCGTCAGTTAGCCAAACAGCGAACAATTTGGGGTGTTTGCGGCAAATTCGAAAGCAGCGGAACACCCTTTAAAAGTCTATGGGAGAAATCAAAAGTGCTAATTTTAAAGTCTTATATGCATGGTATTGTCATAAAAAGTGTTTGGGGACCTGGGTCCTGCTCCAGGGGACATGGATCAATACAAAAAAAGTTTTAAAAACGGACGTTTTTTCAGGAGCAGTGATTTTAATAATGCTTAAAGTGAAACAATAAAAGTTTAATAATCCTTAAAATTTTGTACCTGGGGAGTGTCTATAGTATGCCTGTAAAGGGGCGCATGTTTCCCGTGTTTAGAACAGTCTGACAGCAAAATGACATTTCAAAGGAAAAAAGTCATTTAAAACTACTCACGGCTATTAATGAATTGCTGGTCCGACAATACACATAAAAGTTAATTGATAAAAACAGCATGGGAATTCCCCACAGGGGAACTCCAGACCAAAATTTTTAAAAAAAATGACGTGGGGGGTCCCCCTAAATTCCATACCAGGCCCTTCAGGTCTGGTATGGATATTAAGGGGAACCCCAGCCAAAATTTTAAAAAAATGGCGTGGGGTCCCCCTCAAAATCTATACCAGACCCTTCAGGTCTGGTATGGATTTTAAGAGGAACCCCACGCCAAAATGTAAAAAAAAAAAAAGTGGTGTGGGGTCCCCCCAACAATCCATACCAGACCCTTATCCAAGCACGCAACCTGGCAGGCCGCAGGAAAAGAGGGGGATGAGAGAGCACCCCCCCTCCTGAACCGTACCAGGCCACATGCACTCAACATTGGGAGGGGGCTTTGGGGTAGCCCCCAAAGCACCTTGTCCCCATGTTGATGGGGACAAGGGCCTCATCCCCACAACCCTTGCCGGTGGTTGTGGGGGTCTGCGGGCGGGGGGCTTATCGGAATCTGGAAACCCCCTTTATGTAACGTGACCCCGCCCCCTCTGACATCACAGGGAATGCCACAGGGAAGTCCTCGTCAAGTCCCCATGCATCAGAGATGGGGCGAGGTCACCTGGTGGCCCCACCCTCCATTATTTAAGAACCGTCAGAAGACGAGAAGCGTCACACAGTGGGAGCCTCCCATCACGGTGGATGCAGAGCGGCCCGAGAAGAAGAAGGGAAGAAGACGCTGCGGAGGAAGATGCCGGACGAGAACACTGGTGGAAGAACCAGAAGAACCAGAAGAAGAAGAAGATGGAGGAAGAAACTGAAGGAAGATAGAAGAAGATAGAAGAAAGAAGAAAGCATTTAAATAAAGGAATTGTCAAAAACTGTCTCTTGTCATTTTTAACATGTTTGATACTTTTTTTGTGAAATGGTAGGGGTACCCTTACCATTTCACACAGGGGGAGGGCCGGGATCTGGGGGTCCCCTTGTTAAAGGGGGCTTCCAGATTCCGATAAGCCCCCACACACAGACCCCCACAACCGACGGGCAAGGGTTGTGGGGATGAGGCCCTTGTCCCCATCAACATGGGGACAAGATGCTTTGGGGGGCTACCCCAAAGCACCCTCCCAATGTTGAGGGCATGTGGCCTGGTACGGTTCAGGAGGGGGGTGCTCTCTCATCCCCCCTCTTTTCCTGTGGCCTGCCAGGTTGCATGCTCGTATAAGGGTCTAGTATGGATTTTTGGGGGGACCCCACGCCATTTTTTTTAAATGTTGGTGTGGGGTTCCCCTTAAAATCCATACCAGACCTGAAGGGCCTGGTATGGAATTTAGGGGGACCCCCACGCCATTTCTTTTTAAATTTTGGTTCGGGGTTCCCCTGTGAGGAATTCCCATGCCGTTTTTATCAAAGAACTTTTATGTGTATTGTCAGACCGGCAATTCTTTAATAGCCAAGAGTAGTTTTAAATGACTTTTTTTCCTTTGAAATGTAATTTTGCTGTCAGACTGTTCTAAACACGGGAAACATGTGCCCCTTTACAGGCATACTATAGACACCCCCCAGGTACGAAATTTAAAGGAATATTATACTTTCATTGTTTCACTTTAAGCATTATTAAAATCACTGCTCCCAAAAAACGTCCGTTTTTAAAACTTTTTTTTGCATTGATCCATGTCCCCTGGGGCAGGACCCAGGTCCCCAAACACTTTTTATGACAATAACTTGCATATAAGCCTTTAAAATTAGCACTTTGATTATTCATGTTCGTGTCCCATAGACTTTAACGGTGTTCGCGTGTTCGAACAAATTTTTTGCCTGTTCGCATATTCTGGTGCGAACTGAACAGGGGGGTGTTCGGCTCATCCCTACTTCTGAGCATGCATCATTTTTGGTACGTCAGAACAGCATACAGATGAGTGGGTTTCCTGATAGTAATTAGTTCCGTCTGAAAAATTTAGATCATGTTCACTATCTAAGTCCATCAGAATTTTCGCCAGAAAAAGTATGATGTGGCATACACGTGGTCGGAAAATACGATGAAAAGCTCACATCGGACTTTTTCTGATGGACATTCAGCTCGTGTGTACGCGGCATTATGGTACATTTTACGATGTACCACTCTCCCTTGTTCTCCTTTCTTTCCCTTTTATCTCCCTCTATCCTAATTGTTTTTTTTTCCCCATCCCTCTCTCTAGCCGTCTTTTTCTTATTCTTTCTCTCCCTTTTTCTTTGTTCCTCCCCCTCTTTTCCTCTCTCCTCTTCGCCTCCCTGCTTGCAGTCCAGACCATCGGATCCCTGTGATGCCTGCATAGCTGCATGCTGCCCAGGGTCGGGGATTTTGTTTCCCCATGCTTCTTCCCGGCAGGGTGGGGAGTCTTTTCACCTGCGCTCCCACTTCGTCCCATTGGGTGGCTGGGTTCCTGGGTTGGCCACCTATGGGTGTGATCACCCTGCCGGCGGCATCCCTGATCACCTCCAGACATGGCGTGCCTTGCACGCACGTGGGTACGCCCGCCCGCGTGTGTGTGCGGTGTCGTGATGTCACGTATTTTATGGTGGAGGTGAAGACAGCGGTCGGGGCTTTGCCTTCAGGGACGCCGAGGGAGCCACACGAGGCGCGTCAATTGGCGGCCATAGTCTCTCTCTGCATTGCCGGGGGTGGAGGGAGGAACACACAAATCCTGTAGCTGTTTTCATTAGTGCCCTTGTAACTAAGGGTGCTATTTAATCCTTGGAATAAGGGTTGATCCGTTTTGTGATCCCCTCACACCTCTTTTTGCATGGCCAGACCTTTCTCCCAAACTGTAGGAACAAGCAATAACTTCTTTATTAGTATTGTGTTAGATTTCATTAGATCAATATTTGTATTCTTATTTAATTCTCATTTATATGTATATTAGCTTTGGATGTTGCAGAGTTAAATACTCCGCAACATCATATACACTTCATTTCAATTGTACCTCACATACATATTCATTGGTTTTTCACTTCCCACTTGCTTTCCCAACAATCACTCACATTGCCTTCATTCCTTATGTACATTTATTTTTTCTTTTTCCTCACCACCAAATCATTTACATTTTTTTTAGTAATTTTAGTTTCGGTTTTTAACCATTTTCACATTCTTCACCAGCTCACTGTGCCTATATTTGACACTTTTAACTCTATTTCTTATCACTGTTAGTGTCAGAGTTCAAATACAAGGTCATCTCTGGCATATTCTATATCAATTATATGAATATAGTCATCACTATTATATTAATATCATTTCTTTTACTTGATAAATTATTATAATTTGTAACAGATCTTCGGAACATTTTCTTACCACCCAATAGATTAATATTATAACTATAAATTTATATGGGTTTATTCATGAGCTTACGCTCTGATAATTGTCGTAGGTTCTGGCCCCACCCCCCTCGGGGCGTTGGGTGGGGGACACCAGTATGTGTGACTCTCTGTAAGTTGCATTAAGTGGATCCTTGTCCCCCTCCGGGGTGCTGTGGCATGCGGGCGCACTGGATGGTCTAACGGCTATGTGGGGAGGCTCTGACTGAGGGGGATATCCAAATTCAGTGGTAATTATGTGCAATGTGTTATTTAACAATTTTGCATACATTATAACCTTTTCAAATGAATTTGATGTTATTTTAAACTTTGTTTTTTTAGCAAGCTCGTCCTCTGGGGAGACCCCAACACCATGGGTCGAAACGCGTCAGTTTGTTATGCAATAGTCATTATCATATGCTATGTATAATCTATATGTTTGCTATTAACTGTATTTGGCATGGGCATATTCCCATTTGAGCTCATATTTCAACACTCATTTATCAATATTTTTATTCATCATTTTAATAAAGAATTTCAATGCTTTATCCAATGTTTTTTTGCTCATATCTATAGTTAGCTGCCTAAACCCCCCCCCGGGGGACCTTTTCTCATTTTTTTCTGTTCATATTGGGGTGAGCAGCACGTATATCTCTCCTTAGTGTGTCTTACCTTTGCTCTTTTCCTCTCCCTTCCATTTATTCTCTATTTTCATTCCTTCTCTTACGCCTTGGGGGGGTGGGGGAAATGGGATGAGTAGAAGTGCTGTGGGGAGTTCTGATCAGCCAACTTAGGTGCTCTTGATCAAGGTTGTCTGCTGATCTGAGAACTGTAGTGGGGATTTTTAATGTCAACTCTAATCACAGGTAGTGTTACTAAATGTGTCTCTGGCTTCACTGTGTTTCGCAGCAGTGACACCTATGCCAAAATCAGGAGATAGGGTCTCTTCCAGCCCCTCTAGTCTCACCAGTCAGCTGACCTCTAGTCTCTGGCCCCTACCCATGTCGTGAATTGAATGTGCGGCTGGGAAGAGGCTGATCTGTGATCAGGCGAGTCTCGTAGACTTGCTGATTACAGAGCATGACGTACATGCCCTGCAGGGGGCGCGCCGGCCGCTCAAGCTCGGGAGGATGTCCAGGGACGCCCTACCAACAAATTAAATCCACGCTGTAGTCGTCAATCAGTCTGCCATTTTTTTTTTTTTTTTTTAGGAATAACTCCAACACAGTGAAACATGTTTAATTCAAGTAGTCCCAAAAAACAACCCTCCTTCCCTATATCCCACACACAAAAAACAAACAAACAAAAAACACTACAGGTCCTGTAGAATGTGTAAAATAACCCCTATACTTATGCTTGCACAACGTTTTAGTCCTTCTCCCATCCTTGCACATCTATTTAATTATCAACCTCTCTCTTCACTCTGTCAGTAGAATCAATCCAGTGGAACCACACCTTTCTACATTTTTTGGGACATCCCCAATGTCATTCTGTAAAATGGAATATCCACATTAACTACCCTCTTCCACATCCCTAATGATAGAGTTTCATTGTATATCCACCTCCTCACTATAAGCTTGAGGACATAGAAAAAAATGAGCCTCAGAAACTGTTTAGAGGCCAGATCCATCTCCCCGTCTTCAATAACTCAGAGGAGACATAATAAGGGATTACATATATTTGGAAAATTAAAGGTGTCAGCAATAAACTCTGTAACCTGGGACCACAAAGGTCGTATTTTTGGGCACTCCCACACCATATGAATACGAGTAACCTCACTCCTCTGTCACCTATGATATATTGCAGAATCTCTTTTATGCATGGGGAACAGCCATACAGAGGTATAGTAAACTTGATGCAAGTATCCGATCCATTGAGACAATAACCATGGGTAAGTACATATCAAGTACCTCACTCCACATCTCATCCGACAACTCTGATGCAATAGCAGTCCAAGGGGCCCTAGCCTTATCCACCTGATGTGAATGCCCAGGATCCAAATTGTACAGACTTTAGGTAAAAAGCAAATACTGTATTTATTGGCGTATAACACTCACTTTTTCACCATGAAAATCGGGTGCAAATAGCGTGTGTGTGTTATACGCCAATACTACAATTTCAGCTGCCTCGGAAGCAATGGGGAGGGAGCGGGAAGAGTGCCGTCAGATTACATACAGTGAGAATCTCCTGTTTACTTGGCGGCCTCTGTAATAGGAAGTCAATAGATGGCAATGGCGAGGTTGCTGCATTGATGGCAATGGTGAGGCTGCTGCATTGATGGCAATGGTGAGGCTGCATTGATGTGGACTAATAAGGCTCTATTAATGGCACTTGTGAGGCTGCAGGTGAGCATTGATCAGGCTGCATTGATGGCAATGGTGAGGCTGCAGATGGGCACTGACCCTTATTTTGATTCAAAGTTCCTTATTTAAAATTTAAGTTTTTTTCCTGAAACTTCCCTCTTAAAATGAATGTGCGCGTTATACACCTGTGCGTGTTATATGCCGATAAATACGGTACTTTAGTGTAAGTAACTACATTGCTTAATTTGAAACACAAATACTAATGAGCACATAAAAGCTACTGCAACCAATAAAACAATACTCAGATTTATATACCCTTCCTGCCCAGACCAATTTTTAGCTTTCAGCGCTCTCACACTTTGAATGCCAATTACTCAGTCATGCAACAATGTACCCAAACAAAATGTTTATCTTTTTTTTTTTTCATACAAATAGAGATTTCTTTTGGTGGTATTTAATCACCACTGAGTTTTTTATTTTATCAACATAAGTGAAAAAAGAGTGAACATTTTGAAAAAAAAAACACTTTTTTAGTTTCTATGATAAAATTTTGCAAATAAGTCATTTTTGTTCATAAATTTGGGCCAAAATTTATACTGCTACATCTCTTTGGTAAAAATAACCCAAATTAGTGGAGATTATTTAGTCTCTGTGAAAGGTATAGAGTCTACAAGCTATTGTGCAAATCATTGAAAATTGATCACACCTGATCACACCTGAAGCACTGATGGCCTATCTCATTTCTTGAGGCTCTGAAATGTCAGGAAAGTACAAATACTCCCCAAATGACCCCTTTTTGAAAAGTAGACAGTCAAAGGTATTTAGTAAGAGGAATGGTGAGTTTTTGAAAGTTGGAATTTTTTCCCACAATTCTTGGGAAAATTAAGATTTTTTTTTCACAAAATTGTCATAACAAGTAGTTATTTCTCACACACAGCATATGCATACTTCCAATTACACCCCAAAATACATTCTGCTTCTCCTCCCATATATGGCGATACCACATGTGTGTGACTTTTACACAGCCTGGCCACACAGAGAGGTCCAACAGAGAGGGAGCACCATCAGGGGTTCTAGGAGCATAAATGACACCTCTAATTTCCTAACGACCTATTATATTTCTGAAGGCCCTGGAGCACCAGTACAGTGGAATTACCCACAAGATGACCCCATTTTGGAAAGCAAACACCCCAACGTCTATTCTGTAAAGGCATAACGAGTCTTTTGACTGGTTAATTTTTTTTCACAAGTCTTTGGAATAGTGGAAAGAAAATTAAAACTTTTTTTTACACAAAGTGGTCTGTTTATAAGATATTTCTAACTCAAAGCATCTATATAGCAAAAATGACAACACAAAACACATTCTGCTACTACTCCTGAGTATGGCGATACCACATGTGTGAGACGTTTACACAGCCTGGCCACATACAGAGGCTCAACATTGAAGTAGTACCTTCAGGTGTTCTAGGAGCATACATTACACATCGCATTTCATTCCTACCCATCACACTTTTGAAGGTCCTTGAGCACCAGGACAGTGGAAATACCCACAAAATTACCCCATTTTGTAAAGCAAGCACCCCAAAGTATATTCTATGAGGCATGGGCTGCAGATAGGTACTCGGGTTCTCTGATGGGCTGGAGACAGGTACTTGGGTACTCTGATGGCCTGGTGACAGGTACTTGGGTACTCTCATGATCTACAGATAGGTACTTGGGTACTCTGATGGGCTGGTGACTGGTACTCGGGTACTCTGATGGGTGGTGACAGGTACTCAGATGGGCAGTGACAGGTACTCAGATGGACTGTCATAGGTACTCAGGTACTCAGATGAACTGTGACAGATACCCAGATGGGCTGTGGCAGGTGCTCAGGTACTTGTGTACTCAGATGAACTGTGACAGGTACTCAGGTACTCAGATGGACTGTGACAGGTACTTTGGTATTCGGGTACTCAGATGAACTGTCACAACTACTCAGGTACTCGGGTACTCAGATGAACTGTGACAGCTACTCAGGTACTCAGATGGACTGTGACAGCTACTCAGATAGACTGTGACAGGTACTCGGGTACTCGGGTACTCATATGAACTGTGACAGGTACTCAGGTACTCGGATACTCAGATGAACTGTGACAGGTACTCAGGTACTCAGGTGGGCTGTGACAGGTACTCAGATACTCGGGTACTCGGATGGACTGTGACAGGTACTCGGGTACTCAGTTGGACTGTGACAGGTACTTGGGTACTCACATGGGCTGTGACAGATCCTCAGATACTCAGATGGACTGTGACAGGTACTCAGATGAACTGTGACAGGTACTTGGGTACTCAGATGAACTGCGACAGGTACTAAGGTACTCGGGTACTCAGATGGACTGTGACAGGTACTCAGGTACTCGGTTACTCAGATATACCATGACAGGTACTCAGGTACTTGGGTACTCAGGTGAACTGTGACAGGTACTTGAGTACTCAGATGGACTTGACAGGTACTCGGGTATTCAGGTGGACTGTGACAGGTACTCAGGTACTCTCATACTCAGATGGGCTGTAACAGATACTCAGGTACTCAGATGGACTGTGACAGGCATGCAGGTACCCGGGTACTCAGATGAACTGTGGCAGGTACTCGGGTACTCAGATGAACTGTGACAGGTACTCGGGTACTCAGATGGATTGTGACAGGTACTCAGGTACTCGGGTACTCAGATATACTGTGACAGGTACTCAGGTACTTGGGAACTCAGATGAACTGTGACAGGCACTCGGGTACTCAGGTGGGCCATGACAGGTACTCAGATACTCGGGTACTCAGGTGGTCTGTGACAGGTACTCAGATACTGAGGTACTCAGATATACTGTGACAGGTATTCAGGTACTCGGGTACTCAGATGAACTGTGACAGGTACTCAGGTACTCAGATGAACTGTGACAGGTACTCAGGTACTCGGGTACTCAGATGAACTGTGACAAGTACTCAGGTACTTGGATATTCAGATGAACTGTGACAGGTACTCAGGTGGGCTGTGATAGATATTCAGATACTCGGGTACTCAGATGGACTGTGACAGGTACTCGGGTACTCAGATGGAATGTGACAGGTACTTGGGTACTCAGATGGGCTGTGACAGATCCTCGGGTACTCAGATGGACTGTGACAGGTACTTAGGTACTCAGATACTCAGATGAACTGTGAAAGGTACTGAGGTACTCAGATGAACTGTGACAGGTACTCAGGTACTCGGGTACTCAGATGGACTGTGACAGGTACTCGGGTACTCAGATGGGCTGTAACAGATACTCAGGTACTCAGATGGACTGTGACAGGTAACCAGGTACTCGGGTACTAAGATGAACTGTGACAGGTACTCAGGTACTCAGATGAACTGTGAAAGGTACTTGGGTACTCAGATGAACTGTGACAGGTACTCAGGTACTCGGATACTCAGATGGACTGTGAAAGGTACTCAGGTACTCGGGTACTCAGATGAACTGTGACAGGTACTTGGGTACTCAGATGGACTGTGACAGGTACTCGGGTACTTAGATGGACTGTGACAGGTACTCAGGTACTCGGGTACTCCGATGGGCTGTAACAGATACTCGGGTACTCAGATGGACTGTGACAGGTAACCAGGTACTCGGGTAGTAAGATGAACTGTGACAGGTACTCAGGTACTCGGGTACTCAGATGGACTGTGACATGTACTCAGGTACTCGGGTACTCAGATATACCATGACAGGTACTCAGGTACTTGGGTACTCAGGTGAACCGTGACAGGTACTCGGGTACTCAGATGAACTGTGACAGGTACTTGGGTACTCAGATGGACTGCGATAGGTACTCAGGTACTCGAGTACTCAGATGGGCTGTAACAGATACTTGGGTACTCAGATGGACTGTGACAGGTAACCAGGTACTCGGGTACTCAGATGAACTGTGACAGGTACTCAGGTACTCAGATGGACTGTGACATGTACTCAGGTACTCAGATATACTGTGACAGGTACTCAGGTACTTGGGTACTCAGATGAACTGTGACAGGCACTCGGGTACTCAGATGAACTGTGACAGGCACTCAGGTACTCGGGTACTCAGATGAACTATGACAGGTACTCAGGTACTCAGATGAACTATGACAGGTACTCAGGTACTCAGATGGGCTGTGACAGGTACTCAAGTACTCATATGGGCTATGACAGGTTCGCAGGTACTCTGATGGACTGTGACAGGTACTCAGGTACTCAGGTACTCAGATGGGCTGTGACAGGTACTCGGGTACTCAAATGGACTGTGACGTATACTCAGGTACTCGGGTATTCAGATGAACTGTGACAGGTACTCTGGTACTCAGATGAACTGTGACACTCGGGTACTCAGATGGGCTGTGACAGGTACTCAGGTATTCAGATGGGCTGTGACAGGTACTTAGGTACTCGAGTACTTTGATGGCTGTGACAGGTACTTTGATGGACTAGGACAGGTAATTTGATGGCTGGTGACAGGTACTTTGATGGCTGGTGACAGGTGTTTTGATGGGTGGTGACATGTCCTCTTTATTGGTGGGGCAATCAGTGTGTGTTGGTGTACACTGTAAGCAGTAACGAGCTGGTACCGCAATCTCCTTCTCACACACGATTGGTGCGTGAGGAGGAGAACCTTGTAACAGCTCATTACCGCTGTTTGTTGACATTCTGTGATAGGCTGTGATTGGACACAGCTGGTCACGTGGTAAAGAGCCAATTTCATTGGCTCTTTACTGTGATCAGGGTTGGGCTGTGTCAGGGTGACGAGCCTCGTCCCCGATCACCAATCTGCGCGTGCTCTAGGGGCGTGCATGAGCGCTGTGCACGTGCGCCATGCATGTGGACAGTACATGTGACCGGCTGTGATTTGACACAGCCGGTCACGTGGTAAAGAGCCATTTATTATTTGCTCCTTACACGGATCTGGAATGGGCTGTGTCTGAGGGACACACCTCATCCCCGATCGCCGTGCTGCTGGACCCCGGTGGCCCGCAGGAGCAGCGAGAAGCCGAAGGTGTCATATAACGCCCGCCCAGGATGGAAGATCCCATCTGCGGACATCATATGACTAAAGCCCGGTATTGAAGTGGTTAAGGAGTATTGCTTTCACTGACAGAAAGATGAGCTAAGCAAGCTGTACTAGTTTAATACTCTAGGAGCAAGCTTTATGGAGACCAATCCAAGTTTCACATGTTTGTAAACTACAGAGAAGCTCTCCTTAACATTAAATTGGTGTGTTCATAAGTCTTATTTATGAATACATCTAAGGGGTGCTTTACAATAAGAGCTATACTCTATAGCAGTTTTATATTATGAAAATATGACTCCCAAGTCCTGACTGTGCATATGAGTTATACAGCTTTTTGTGGTCTCTGTCAGTGTTTACTGCTTTCTGATTTCTTGACCCTTCTTGAGATGCTCCTTTCCTTGTCCAACTATGTTTCCTGGAAAATGTTTTGGTTCTGATCTTCACTGTGTTCTTTCTTTATATATTTAAGCCTGCCTATGTTTGTCTGACCTGTTGGCTACCATCAATGAGACCTGTTTCATTGTTTGAGCGACTTATATGTTGTGTGGTATGCAAACCTAAAGCACTGAAACAGGTACCACACAGCAACATATCATCAGTCACTCTAGGCACATGGCCTAGGTAAAGGCGTTTTACCATAATGCTGGCAATTAAGAGGATTCTCTTCTGTGCTTCAACTTTAAGACAGGTCCCATTGTATTCCAAATTCCAAGTTCTGTGTTCTGAAATCCGAATTCCGAATTTCAAATTTCAAATTTCAAATTTCAAATTCCGTGTACCGTGTTCCGAATTCCAGATTTCAAATTCCAAATTCTGAATACCAAATTCCATATTTCAAATTCCAAATTCCAAGTTCCGTGTTCCAAATGCCAAATTCTGAATTCCAAATTCTGTGTTCCAAATTCCAAATTCCATTTTCCAAATTCCAAATTCCATGTTTCAAATTTTGCATTCCAAATTCAGTATTTTGAATTCCAAATTCCGTGTTTCGAATTCCAAATTCCAAGCACCAAATTCCAAATTCTGTGTTCCGAATTCCAAATTCCATGTTCCGAACTCCAAACTCCATGTTCCGAATTCCAAATTCCATGTTCCGAATGCCAAATTCCATGTTCAGAATTCCAAATTCCGTGTTCTGAATTCCAAATTTCGTGTTCCAAATTCCGTGTTCCAAATTCTGTGTTCCTTGTTCCAAATTCTGTATTCTGAATTCCAAATTCTGAATTCCAAATTCTGTGTTCCACATTTCGTGTTCCAAATTTTGTGTTTCAAATTCTGTGTTCCTTGCTCCAAATTCCAAATTCTGAATTCCAAATTCCGAATTCAAAATTCCGTGTTTTGAATTCCGAATTCCAAATTCTGTATTCCGAATTCCAAATTCTGTATTCCGAATTCCATGTTCCAAATTCTATATTCTGAGTTCTGAATTCCAAATTCTGTGTTCCGAATGCCAAATTTAAAATTCCAAATTCCAATTTCCGTGTTCTGTGTTCCAAATTCTGTATTCCAAATTCCATGTTCCGAATTTTAAATTCCAAATTCGGTGTTTTCAATTCCGAATTCCATATTCTGAATTCCAAATTCCTTGTTTAAAATTCCAAATTCTGTGTTCTGAATTTCAAATTCCTTGTTCTGTGTTTCGTATTTCAAATTCAAATGTGTTCCGTGTTCCATGTTCCAAATTCCAAAATTCCGAACTCCATGTTCCAAATTCCAAATTCTTCCAAGTTCCGTGTTCCAAATGCCAAATTCTGAACTCCAAATTCCATGTTCCAAATTACAAATTCTGTGTTCCAAGTTCTAAATTCCATGTTCCAAATTTCATATTCCAAATTCAGTATTTTGAATTCCAACTCCATGTTCCGAACTCCATATTCCATGTTCTGAACTCCAAATTCCGTGTTCTGAATTCCAAATTTTGTGTTCCATATTCCGTGTTCCAAATTCTGTGTTCCTTGTTCCAAATTCCGTATTCCGAATTCCAAATTCTGAATTCCAAATTCCGTGTTCCACATTTCGTGTTCCAAATTCTGTGTTCCTTGCTCCAAATTCCAAATTCTAAATTCCAAATTCTAAATTCCAAATCCTGTGTTCCCAATTTCCGAATTCCAAATTCTATATTCCGAATTCTGAATTCCAAATTCTGTTCCATGTTCCAAATTCTATATTTCGTATTCCGAATTCCAAATTCTGTGTTCCTTGTTCCAAATTCCGTATTCCGAATTCCAAATTCTGAATTCCAAATTCTGTGTTCCACATTTCGTGTTCCAGATTCTGTGTTCCTTGCTCCAAATTCCAAATTCTGAATTCCAAGTTCCGAATTCCAAATTCTGAATTCCAAATTCCGTATTCTGAATTCCAAATTCTGTTCCTTGTTCCAAATTCTAAATTCTGAATTCTGAATTCCAAATTCTGTGTTCCGAATGCCAAATTTCAAATTTCAATTTCCGCGTTCCATGTTCCAAATTCTGTATTCCAAATTCCATGTCCCGAATTCCAAATTCTGTATTTTGAATTCCAAATTTCATATTCCGAATTCCAAATTCCTTGTTTAAAATTCCAAATTCTGTGTTCTGAATTCCAAATTCCGTGTTCTGTCTTTTGTATTCCATATTCCGTGTTCCGTATTCCATGTTCCAAATGCCAAAACTCCATGTTCCAAATTCCAAATTCTGTGTTCCAAATTCCAAATTCCGTGTTCCGAATGCCAAATTCCATGTTCCAAACTCCAAATTCCATGTTCAGAATTCCAAATTCTGAATTTCTAATTCTGAATTCCAAATTCTGAATTCCAAATTCCGTGTTCCAAATTCCAAATTCCAAATTTCGTATTCCGTATTCCAAATTCTGAATGCCAAATTTCGTGTTCCAAATTTCAAATTCCGTGTTCCAAATTTCAAATTCCAAATTCAGTATTTTCAATTCCAAATTCAGTATTTTCAATTCCAAATTCCATGATTCTAATTCCAAACTCCATGTTTCAAACTCCAAATTCCATGTTCCGAACTCCAAATTCTGTGTTCAGAATTTCAAATTCCGTGTTCAGAATTTCAAATTCCGTGTTCTGAATTCCAAATTTTGTGTTCCAAATTCCGTGTTCCATGTTCCAAATGCCAAAATTCCAAGTTCCATGTTCCAAATTCAAAATTCAAAATTCCATATTTTGAATTCCGAATTCCAAGTTCCGTGTTCCATGTTCCGTGTTCCAAATGCCAAATCCTGAATTCCAAATTCTGTGTTCCAAATGCCAAATCCTGAATTCCAAATTCCGTGTTCCAAATTCCAAATTTCGTATTCCAAATTTAATATTTTGAATTCCAAATTCTGTGTTTCAAATTCCTATTTCCATGATCCGAACTCCAAACTCCATATTCCAAACTCCAAATTCCATGTTCCGAACTCCAAATTCCATGTTTAGAATTCCAAATTCCATGTTCCAAATTCCATGTTCCAAATTCTCTGTTCCTTATTCCAAATTCCGTATTCCAAATTCTGAATTCCAAATTCTGTGTTTCACATTCCGTGTTCCAAATTCTGTGTTCCTTGTTCCAAATTCCGTATTCCAAATTCCAAATTCTGAATTCCAAATTCCGTGTTCCACATTCCATGTTCCAAATTCTGTGTTCCTTGCTCCAAATTCCAAATTCTAAATTCCAAATTCTGAATTCCAAATTCCATGTTCTGAATTCCGAAATCCAAATTCTGTATTCCGAATTCCAAATTCCGTGTTCTGTGTTTCCTGTTCCGAATTCTATATTCCAAATTCTGAATTCCAAATTCTGAATTCCAAATTCTGTGTTTCGATTACCAAATTTCAAATTCCAATTTCCGTGTTCCGTGTTTCGTGTTCCTAATCCTGTATTCCAAATTCCATGTTCCAAATTCCAAATTCTGTATTTTGAATTCCAAATCCCGTGTTCTGAATTCTGTATTCCGAATTTCACATTCCGTGTTTCAAATTCCAAATTCTGTGTTCTGAATTCCAAATTCCATATTCTGAATTCCAAATTCCGTGTTCTGTGTTCCGTGTTCCAAATTCCATATTCCAAATTCCGTGTTCCATGCTCCAAATGCCAAAATTCCGAATTCCATGTTCCAAATTCAAAATTCAAAATTCTGAATTCCAAATTCTGTGTTCCAAATTCAAAATTCTGTATTATGAATTCCAAATTCCAAATTCTGTGTTCCAAAATTCAAATTCCATATTCTGATTTCCAAATTCCGTGTTCAGAAATCCAAATTTTTATTCCATGTTCCAAATTCCAAATTTCGTGTTCCGAATTCTGAATTACAAATTCCATGTTCTGAATTAAAAATTCAGTTTTTTACAAACTCCATTGTCTGTTGGGGGATCATTACAGTGTATTTTAACCACTTGAGCCCCGGACCATTATGCTGCCTAAGGACCAGAGGTCTTTTTCCAATTTGGCACTGCGTCGCTTTAACTGCTAATTGCGCGGTTATGCAATGCTGTACCCAAACGAAATTTGCGTCCTTTTCTTCCCACAAATAGAGCTTTCTTTTGATGGTATTTGATCACTTCTGCAGTTTTTATTTTTTGCGCTATAAACGGAAAAAGACCGAAAATTTTGAAAAAAAATGATATTTTCTACTTTTTGTTATAAAAAAAATCCAATAAACTCAATTTTAGTCATACATTTAGGCCAAAATGTATTCGGCCACATGTCTTTGGTAAAAAAAATGTCAATAAGCGTATATTTATTGGTTTGCGCAAAAGTTATAGCGTCTACAAACTAGGGTACATTTTCTGGAATTTACACAGCTTTTAGTTTATGACTGCCTATGTCATTTCTTGAGGTGCTAAAATGGCAGGGCAGTACAAAACCCCCCCAAATGACCCCATTTTGGAAAGTAGACACCCCAAGGAAATTGCTGATAGGCATGTTGAACCCATTGAATATTTATTTTTTTTGTCCCAAGTGATTGAATAATGACAAAAAAAAAAAAAAAAAAAATATTTACAAAAAGTTGTCACTAAATGATATATTGCTCACACAGGCCATGGGCCTATGTGGAATTGCACCCCAAAATATATTCAGCTACTTCTCCTGAGTACGGGGATACCACATGTGTGGGACTTTTTGGGAGCCTAGCCGCGTATGGGACCCCGAAAACCAATCACCGCCTTCAGGATTTCTAAGGGTGTAACTTTTTGATTTCACTCTTCACTGCCTATCACAGTTTCGGAGGCCATGGAATGCCCAGGTGGCACAACCCCCCCCCAAATGACCCCATTTTGGAAAGTAGACACCCCAAGCTATTTGCTGAGAGGCATATTGAGTCCATGGAATATTTTATATTTTGACACAAGTTGCGGGAAAGTGACACTTTTTTTTTTTTTTTTTTGCACAAAGTTGTCACTAAATGATATATTGCTCACACAGGCCATGGGCCTATGTGGAATTGCACCCCAAAATACATTTAGCTGCTTCTCCTGAGTATAGGGATACCACATGTGTGGGACTTTTTGGGAGCCTAGCCGCGTACGGGGCCCCGAAAACCAATCACCGCCTTCAGCGTTTTTAAGGGCGTGAATTTTTGATTTTACTCTTCACTGCCTAACACCGTTTCGGAGGCCATGGAATGCCCAGGTGGCACAAAACCCCCCCAAATGACCCCATTTTGGAAAGTAGACACCCCAAGCTATTTGCTGAGAGGCATGGTGAGTATTTTGCAGCTCTCATTTGTTTTTGAAAATGAAGAAAGACAAGAAAAAACTTTTTTTTTTTTTCTTTTTTCAAATTTCAAAACTTTGTGACAAAAAGTGAGGTCTGCAAAATACTCACTATACCTCTCAGCAAATAGCTTGGGGTGTCTACTTTCCAAAATGGGGTCATTTGGGGGGGTTTTGTGCCACCTGGGCATTCCATGGCCTCCGAAACTGTGATAGGCAGTGAAGAGTGAAATCAAAAATTCACGCCCCTTAGAAAGCCTGAAGGCGGTGCTTGGTTTTCGGGGTCCCGTACACGGCTAGGCTCCCAAAAAGTCTCACACATATGGTATCCCCGTACTCAGGAGAAGCAGCAGAATGTATTTTGGAGTGTAATTTCACATATTCCCATGGCATGTTTGAGCAATATATCATTTAGTGACAACTTTGTGCAAAAAAAAAAAAAAAAAAAAAAAAATTTGTCTCTTTCCCGCAACTTGTGTCGCAATATAAAATATTCCATGGACTCGACATGCCTCTCAGCAAATAGCTTGGGGTGTCTACTTTCCAAAATGGGGTCATTTGGGGGGGTTTTGAACTGTCCTGGCATTTTATGCACAACATTTAGAAGCTTATGTCACACATCACCCACTCTTCTAACCACTTGAAGACAAAGCCCTTTCTGACACTTATTTTTTACATGAAAAAGTTTTTTTTTTTTTGCAAGAAAATTACTTTGAACCCCCAAACATTATATATTTTTTTAAAGCAAATGCCCTACAGATTAAAATGGTGGGTGTTTCATTTTTTTTTTTCACACAGTATTTGCGCAGCGATTTTTCAAACGCATTTTTTGGGGAAAAAACACACTTTTTTAAATTTTAATGCACTAAAACACACTATATTGCCCAAATGTTTGATGAAATAAAAAAGATGATCTTAGACCGAGTACATGGATACCAAACATGACATGCTTTACAATTGCGCACAAACGTGCAGTGGCAACAAAATAAATACATTTTTAAAAGCCTTTAAAAGCCTTTACAGGTTACCACTTTAGATTTGCAGAGGAGGTCTACTGCAAAAATTACTGCCCTCGATCTGACCTTCGCGGCGATACCTCACATGCATGGTGCAATTGCTGTTTACGTTTGACGACAGACCGCCGCTTGCGTTCGCCTTAGCGCAAGAGCAGGGGGCGACAGGGGTGCTTTTTTTTTTTTTTTTTTTTTTCTTTATTATTTTTTTGCTTTTTTATCTTATTTTTAAACTGTTCCTTTCATTTTTTTTTTTTAAATCATTTTTATTGTTATCTCGGGGAATGTAAATATCCCCTATGATAGCAATAGGTAGTGACAGGTACTCTTTTTTGAAAAAATTGGGGTCTATTAGACCCTAGATCTCTCCTCTGCCCTCAAAGCATCTGACCACACCAAGATCGGTGTGATAAAATGCTTCCCCAATTTCCCAATGGCGCTATTTACATCCGGCGAAATCTAAGTCATAAAATGCTCGTAGCTTCCGGTTTCTTAGGCCATAGAGATGTTTGGAGCCACTCTTGTCTCTGATCAGCTCTATGGTCAGCTGGCTGAATCACCGGCTGCATTCTCAGGTTCCCTGTTGAGACAGGAGAGCCAGAGAAAAACACGGAAGACGGTGGGGGGGGGGGCATTCCCTCCCACGGCTTGTAAAGGCAGTCTAGAGGCTAATTAGCCGCTAGGATTGCTTTTACATGAAAGCCGACCGCTGGCTGAAAAGAATGATACCAAGATGATACCTAAACCTGCAGGCATCATTCTGGTATAACCACTCAAAGTTGTGAATGGCGTACCTGAAGACAAAAAAATGGTTAACAATAAAGCACAGTAAACAGTAAAGTATAAATAATTACATACCTGAAAAACAAACATGATAAAACATAATAACAATAACAATAACAATAAAACACTGCAGAATAGAATACAGTAAAAAAAGAGCAGAACAATAGAGAGAGAGAATAGAGAGAGAGAACAATAAAACGACAACTATTTTTTTTTATTTTATATATATTTTTTTTTTTTTTTTACACTTTTTTTGTAACTAACTTATATAACTGTAACCGGTTCCAGGTTCGGGTCTCTCAAAATGCGATGGCATCTTGGGAGACCCTGTGAAAGTGTGCCTAGTCTGTGCAATGCTGTACCCTACGCTAATACTCAACTAGTGTATGGTAGCGTTCAAAACATTCACCAATGCAAAGACCAGGATTGTCAGGACAGGAGGGACAATAATAGCGGGTGTCACGCCTATATCCGCGTTTGCTGCAGACACAACATCTTTTTGGGGGGTTCGTTGGGTAGGGGTACTCGGGAGCACATAAAAATGCCTCTCATGCAGCCGACTGCATTTCGTTGGGGGATGTGAATGGGGGAAGTACGGGCGCTGCAGAAGTGGTGGGTTCCCAATTAGGATTGGCGAATGCAGCAGGAAGGGCACTATGGGCACGACGGGCCTGTGTTTGTCTTTTTGGTGGCAGCGGGACACTACTTGTGCTTGTCACCTCACCAGCTTGAACTGCACTTATGGGACTCGCCACGTCACCAAGTGTTACTGCAGCGCTGGTTTGACTACGACCGGGGTGTACTAGGCCGCTGGTGCTTGCCAGTTCAATAAAAAGCTTCCAAAAAAACTGTTAGCGATCGCAGGGATCAGGCCTGACTCTGCGAACGCTGCAGTTATGCGTTTAGTGTTTTGTAAGTGACAGTGATCGATCGATACTGCACTTGGGTGGGCTGGACTGGGCCGGGCGGAGGGGCAAAACGCAGGTGCTAGCAGGTATCTGGGCTGATCCCGCTAACACTGCGTTTTTGGGAACCCTAAACTGCTGGGGACGCTAGTATAGATCTGATCGGATCAGATATTGATCCGTTCAGATACTATACCACTAAAGGAGGCGTATGCTGTGTGCGTGGGTGTTAGTGGTACTGGCGCTAACCTGACGCTGCCTGGGGCCGGTGCTTGCTAGTTCACCAAAATGCTACCAAAAAAACTGTTAGCGATCGCAGGGATCAGGTCTGACTCTGCGAACGCTGCAGTTATGCGTTTAGTGCCTTGTAAGTGACATTGATCGATCGATACTGCACTTGGGTGGGCTGGGCTGGGCCGGGCGGAGGGGCACAAGGCAGGTGCTAGCAGGTATCTGGGCTGATCCCGCTAACACTGCGTTTTTGGGAACCCTAAACTGCTGGGGACGCCAGTATAGATCTGATCGGATCAGATATTGATCCGATCAGATACTATACCACTAAGGGAGGTGTACGGTGCGTGCGTGGGTGTTAGCGGTACTGGCGCTAACCTGACGCTGCCTGGTGCTTGCTTGCCAGTTCACCAAAATGCTACCAAAAAAACTGTTAGCGATCGCAGGGATCAGGCCTGACTCTGCGAACGCTGCAGTTATGCGTTTAGTGTTTTGTAAGTGACAGTGATCGATCGATACTGCACTTGGGTGGGCTGGGCGGAGGGGCAAAACGCAGGTGCTAGCGGGTATCTGGGCTGATCCCGCTAACACTGTGTTTTTGGGAACCCTAAACTGCTGGGGACGCTAGTATAGATCTGATCAGATCAGATATTGATCCGATCAGATACTATACCACTAAGGGAGGCGCATGCTGCGTGCGTGGGTGTTAGCGGTACTGGCGCTAATCTGACGCTGCCTGGGGCGACGCATATCACCGCCGGGCGATCAGGGGGCTAAACCTTTATTAGGTAATAAACGGCGGGTGCCCTGACACTATAAAAAATAAACAAACTAACCAGCGTCACCCGTAACGGTTATACGGTGATCAGTGGTGAAAGGGTTAACTAGGGGGCAATCAAGGGGTTAAAACATTTATTAGGTAGTATATGGGGGTCCCTGTCACTATAAAACGCTGACGGCGAACCTAAATATTTACCTCACTAACTAGCGTCACCAGCGACACTAATACAGCGATCAGAAAAATGATCGCTTAGCGACACTGGTGACAGGGGGTGATCAAGGGGTTAAAACTTTATTAGGGGGGGTTAGGGGGGTACCCTAGACCTAAAGGGGGGTAATACTCACTGTCCCAACACTGTAACTGTCACAAACTGACACTATGCAGTAATCAGAAAAAAAAAAAAAAAAAAAAAAAAAAAACCTGCTGGTGTCAGTTTGTGACAGGGGGGGGGGGTGATTGGGGGGGGATCGGGGGGCGATCGGGGGGGGGATCGGGGTGTTTTGTATGCCTGGCATGTTCTACTGTGTGTGTGTGTGTTGTGCACTCACATTGATGTCTTCTCCCCTCGGCGCTGGAACGGAAACTACCGAGCCGAGGGGAGATGACATCATTTCCTTTGCTGCTGTTTAGCATACAGCAGCAAAGGAATGTTCCCATTGGCCGGCGGCGATCGCGAGGGGGGGGCCACGAACGGATGGCCTCCCCCTCATCTCGGATCGCCGGGGAACAGAACGGGACCGCTTCGGGCACCGGGGGGGGTCCGATCGGACCCCCCACCCGCGAGAGGCAAATCACGTACATGTACGTGATTTTGCCTGCCCGTGCCGCCTTGCCGACGTAAATCGGCGTTAGGCGGTCCTTAAGTGGTTAAGGGCAGTCATCTTTTTGCTAATGTATCCTTGGTTTCTCCATCAAGGGTATTCTTAATTAAAGGGGTTGTAAAGGTATTTTTTTTTTTTTTTTTTAAATAACAAACATGTTATACTTACCTTCACTGTGCAGCTCGTTCTGCACAGAGTGGCCCCGAACCTGGTCTTCTGGGGTCCCTCGGCGGCTGTTTCAGCTCCTCCCCGCAAGCATTTACCACCTTAATGCGAGCTCCCTCGCATGGTGGTGAGTGCTTGCGGGCGCGCTCCCGTGATACAGCCGGCGGCTATAGCCGCTCGCTGTATCACTCGGCCCCGCCCCCCGGCGCGCCGCGCCATCGGATGTGATTGACAGCAGCGCGAGCCAATGGCTGCGCTGCTTTCAATCCATCCACTGCAGCCAATCAGCGACCAGGCTGAGCTGCAATGAAGATGACGAGGACGAGCAGCGAAGATTCGAGGCGTCAGGTAAGTAAAACGGGGGGGCTGGGGGCGGCGGTACTGTCAAAAGTTTTTTCACCTTAATGCATAGAATGCATTAAGGTGAAAAATTTTTTACCTTTACAACCCCTTTAAGGGTTTATTTATGAAGGACAATATAGATATTTTGTATTTTTAAAATCAAGTTTGTTATTTTTTTCATTACTTTGTTTCTATTTTTTTTAAAGAAAAAGAAGATAAGAAAAAATAATAGATAGATAAAACAGCAATAGGGTGGTAAAACTAATTAGAGAGGATAAACTAAAAGATATAACTCTCTGCAATGAAAGTTAAATAAAACAAAAACAAAAGAGGGACAAGAATAAAATAAAAAAGGACAATAAAGATAAGGACAATGAGCTGACAATTTCATTACTACAGCAACATTGGTTTGATATTTCCTAAGGTGCTTCCAATTCAATGAACTCTCTAATGCATAGAGTATAATATTTTAAAGGGTATAGGGATTGTAGAATGTGATATGTCTGAAAAAGACACAAAGTCATGTTTAGGATGCATCTGTTATCTAGCAGCCAGAAGTTCCATTGCCGTCCAAATTGTTTCTGGGTTGGGTGGACTTTGGAAAGCATCAATTCATATATGGTATAGTCATTGAGTATTTAGATAACTATACAGTAGAGAGGAAGTGGGTGCCTTAACATTTCCACCATCTCACCAGTGATAGTTTGGCCGCTAGAAGGGTTTGGGTTATGAAAATTTGGAGGTTATTGGACCATTGATCATATCCTACCCCAGATAGAGCCAATTTAGGAAAGGTTTATTATTTTTAAACTACAGTTTTTATTTTATGTACTACATGTTTACAGTATATATATACAGCTGATTTATTTTAGAAACGTAAAAAGGTAGAATATTTATCCCTAAAAAAATGGTGTCATTCTTTGTTTTCTTAGTACAAATGGCATTAAAGTGACCAGTGCTATGATTCGAACAGAAATGCCGCGTACACACGACCGGACTTTCCGGCAGACTAGCTCTGCCGGTCTTCCCGATGGACTTTCGCCGCGGTGGACTTTCAGAATGAACAGACTTGCCCACACACGGCCAAGTCCGTTCATTTTGAACGTGACTTGGGTACGACGGGACTAGAAAAGGAAGTCAATCTTGCCGCTTTTATCAGCAAGATTGGCACCTTGCGAGCCCCTTTTGCGGGACATACCAGGTCATTAGGTTGAAAAAATGGTATGGGGTCCCCCAAGGTCCATACCGGACCCCGATCCAAGCACGCAGCCCGGCCGGTCAGGAAAGGCAGTGGGGACGAACGAGCGCCCCCCCCCCCCTCCTGAACCAAATGCCAAATTTTGTATTCCAAATTCCAAATTCCTTGTTTAAAATTCCAAATTCTGCGTTCTGAATTCCAAATTCCGTGTTCTGTCTTTTGTATTCCATATTCTGTGTTCCGTATTCCATGTTTCAAATGCCAAAATTCCAAATTCCATGTTCCAAATTCCAAATTCTGTGTTCCATATTCCAAATTCTGTGTTCCATATTCCAAATTCCATGTTCCAAATGCCAAATTCCATGTTCCAAACTCCAAATTCCATGTTCAGAATTCCAAATTCAAAATTCTGAATTTCAAATTCTGAATTCCAAAATCTAAATTCCAAATTCCGTGTTCCAAATTCCAAATTCCAAATTCCATATTCCGTGTTCCAAATGCCAAATTCTGAATGCCAAATTTCGTGTTCCAAATTTCAAATTCCGTGTTCCAAATTTCCTATTCCAAATTCAGTATTTTGAATTCCAAATTCCATGTTTCGAGTTCCAAACTCCATGTTTCAAACTCCAAATTCCATGTTCCAAACTCCAAATTCTGTGTTCAGAATTCCAAATTCCGTGTTCTGAATTCCAAATTTTGTGTACCAAATTCCGTGTTCCATGTTCCAAATGCCAAAATTCCAAATTCCATGTTCCAAATTCAAAATTCCATATTTTGAATTCCGAATTCCAATTTCCGTGTTCCATGTTCCGTGTTCCAAATGCCAAATCCTGAATTCCAAATTCCGTGTTCCAAATTCCAAATTTCGTATTCCAAATTCAATATTTTTAATTCCAAAGTCCGTGTTTCAAATTCCAATTTCCATGATCCGAACTCCAAACTCCATATTCCAAACTCCAAATTCCATGTTCCAAACTCCAAATTCTATGTTTAGAATTCCAAATTCCATGTTCCAAATTCCATGTTCCAAATTCTCTGTTCCAAATTCTCTGTTCCTTGTTCCAAATTCCGTATTCCAAATTCCAAATTCTGAATTCCAAATTCTGTGTTCCACATTCCGTGTTCCAAATTCTGTGTTCCTTCTTCCAAATTCCATATTCCAAATTCCAAATTCTGAATTCCAAATTCCGTGTTCCACATTCCGTGTTCCAAATTCTGTGTTCCTTGCTCCAAATTCCAAATTCTATATTCCAAATTCTGAATTCCAAATTCCGTGTTCTGAATTCCGAATTCCAAATTCTGTATTCCGAATTCCAAATTCCGTGTTCTGTGTTTCATGTTCCAAATTCTATATTCCAAATTCTGAATTCCAAATTCTGTGTTTCGAATACCAAATTTCAAATTCCTATTTCCGTGTTCTGTGTTCCAAATCCTGTATTCCAAATTCCATGTTCCAAATTCCAAATTCTATATTTTGAATTCCAAATTCCGTGTTCTGAATTCTGTATTCCGAATTTCAAATTCTGTGTTTCAAATTCCAAATTCTGTGTTCTGAATTCCAAATTCCATATTCTGAATTCCAAATTCCGTGTTCTGTGTTCCGTGTTCCAAATTCCATATTCCAAATTCTGTGTTCCATGTTCCAAATGCCAAAATTCCAAATTCCATGTTCCAAATTCCAAATTCAAAATTCTGAATTCCAAATTCTGTGTTCCAAATTCAAAATTCTGTGTTTTGAATTCCAAATTCTGTGTTCCAAAATTCAAATTCCATATTCTGATTTCCAAATTCCGTGTTCAGAACTCCAAATTTTTATTCCGTGTTCCAAATTCTGTGTTCCAAATTCCAAATTTTGTGTTCCGAATTCTGAATTACAAATTCCATGTTCTGAATTAAAAATTCATTTTTTTCCAAACTCCATTGTCTGTTGGGGGATCATTACAGTGTATTTTAAGGGCAGTCATCTTTTTGCTAATGTATCCTTGGTCTCTCCATCAAGAGTATTCTTAATTAAGGGTTCATTTATGAAGGACAATATAGATATTTTGTATTTTTAAAATCAAGTTTGTTATTTTTTCCATTACTTTGTTTCTATTTTTTTTAAAGAAAAAGAAGATAAGAAAAAATAATAGATAGATAAAACAGCAATAGGGTGGTAAGACTAAGATACCAAAATTAGGAAACATACAGTAGATCTAAAGTTGTTATATATATTTTCTGCTTTAGAGAGGATAAATCTTGACTTTAGAGAGGATAAACCAAAAGATATAACTCTCTATAATGAAAGTTAAATAAAACAAAAACAAAAGAGGGACAAGAATAAAATAAAAAAGGACAATAAAGATAAGGACAATGAGCTGACAATTTCATTACTACAGCAACATTGGTTTGATATTTCCTAAGGTGCTTCCAATTCAATGAACTCTCTAATGCATAGAGTATAATATTTTAAAGGGTATAGGGATGGTAGAATGTGATATGTCTGAAAAAGACACAAAGTCATCTTTAGGATGCATCTGTAATCTAGCAGCCAGAAGTTCCATTGCCATCCAAATTGTTTCTGGGTTGGGTGGACTTTGGAAAGCATCAATTCATATATGGTATAGTCATTGAGTATTTAGATAACTATACAGTAGAGAGGAAGTGGGTGCCTTAACATTTCCACCATCTCACCAGTGATAGTCTGGCCGCTAGAAGGGTTTGGGTTATGAAAATTTGGAGGTTATTGGGCCATTGATCGTATCCTACCCCAGATAGAGCCAATTTAGGAAAGGTTTATTATTTTTAAACTACAGTTTTTATTTTATGTACTACATGTTTACAGTATATATACAGCTGATTTATTTTAGAAACGTAAAAAAGGTAGAATGTTTATCCCTAAAAAAATGGTGTCATTCTCTGTTTTCCAGCATACACACGACTGGACTTTCCGCAGACTAGGTGCGCCGGTCTTCCCGACGGACTTTCGACAGAGTTACGGCGGACTTTCAGAATGAACGGACTTGCCCACACACGGCCAAGTCCATTCATTTTGAACGTGACTTGGGTATGACGGGACTAGAAAAGGAAGTCAATCTTGCCGCTTTTATCAGTGAGATTGGCACCTTGCGAGCCCCATCGCGGGGCATACCAGGCCCTTAGGTCGAAAAAACGGCGTGGGGTCCCCCTAAGGTCCATACCGGACCCCGATCCGAGCACGCAGCCCGGCCGGTCAGGAAAGGGAGTGGGGACGAACGAGCGCCCCCCTCCTGAACCATACCAGGCCGCATACCCTCAACATGGGGGGTGGGTGCTTTGGGGGAGGGGGCACCCTGCAGCCCCCCACCCCAAAGCACCTTGTCCCCATGTTGATAAGGACAAGGGCCTCTTCCCAACAACCCTGGCCATTGGTTGCAGGCGGGGGGGCTTATCGGAATCCGGGAGCCCCCGTTAATAAGAGGGCCCCCAGATCCCAGCCCCCCACCCTATGTAAATAAGTATGGGGTACATGGTACCACTACCCATTAACCTGGGGGAAAACGTGTCAATAAAAAAACACACTACACAGGTTTTTAAAGTCATTTATTAGACAGCTCCGGGGGTTTTCTTTCGGCTTCGGGGGTCTTCTTCCGACTTTGGGGGTCTCTCCAGTTCTTCTCTGCTGTCTCCAGCCTCTTCTCCTGTTGTTTGACCTCTTCTCCGCGATCTCCGGGTCTTCTGCCGGGCTCCTCCGCTATCTTCTGTTCTTTATGCTAGCGGTGGCCCGGTCTTCTGCCTTCTTCTCTTCTTGCGATGTTGACACGATGCTCTCTCTGGCTGGAATGCTCTCTGAGCACTCCGATGTGACTTATATAGGCGGTGACCCCACCCCCTTATGCCGTCACAGTCTTCCGAAGTCGGAAGAAGACCGCCAAAGTCGGAAGAAGACCCCCGAAGCCGGAAGAAGACCCCCAGAGCTGTCTAATAAATTACTTTAAAAACCTGTGTAGTGTGTTTTTTATTGACACTTTTTCCCCCAGGTGAATGGGTAGGGGTACCATGTACCCCATACTCATTCACATAGGGTGGGGGGCTGGGATCTGGGCGCCCTCTTATTAAAGAGGGCTCCTGGATTCTGATAAGCCCCCCGCCCTCAGACCCCGACAACCAATGGCCAGGATTGTCGGGAAAAGGCCCTTGTCCTCATCAACATGGGGACAAGGTGCTTTGGGGGGGCCGCAGGGCTCCCCCTCCCCTCCCCCTAAGCACCCACCCCCCATGTTGAGGGCATGTGGCCTGGTATGGTTCTTTCCTGACTGGCCGGGCTACGTGCTTGGATCGGGGTCTGGTAGGGATTTTGGGGGGACCCCACGCCGATTTTTCAGCATAGGGGGTTACCCTTAAAATTCATACCAGACCTAAGGGCCTGGTATGCCCCGAGCTCGCCGCAATAGGAAAATTGTTTTTTCCTATTGCAGCAAGCGTGAGATGCAGTACCCTTCCCTTGAGTTGTATCTGGTCCGTCGGACCAGCCAACAGACGAACAGGCTTTCTGTCAGGAACTGAGTCCAGGGGAGTTACGACGGAGATATTTGAAACATGTTTCATTTCTAGGTCCATCAGACTTTTGGGAAAAAAAGTCTACGGGAGCCTATACACAATCGGATTGTCCGGCGGACTCTGGTCCACCGGAACAAGTCTGCTGTAAAGTCCGCTCGTGTGTACGCGGCAAAAGTAACAAGTGCTTTATATCCTTGGCATGGTGCTCCCAAAAACATGTGCAAAAATTATTATAATGAGTCCTTGGTATAGTGCTGCTGAAAATCACTTAATCTGGTGCTGCAAAAAAAAGGATTCATGGAAAACCATGCGGTGTGCTCGGTGTCTCCATACGTGCTCCCCCTCTTTTTGCTGCACTCACCAGAAATCTCTCCCCTTGTGGGGGTAACCAGCATTCATAGCACCACCTGGCTGTATATGATATCCAGGACCTAGAGAAATCTGTCTCTCCCTTTCTTTTTTATCCCACTGCCCCAGCAGTCTCATACATATACAGCATTTTTAAAAACTAAGCTCCATAACATAACTTTATGTTGCAATATTTGTTAAAATATAGGTAGAATTGCACTTACATTGATGTGATGCACTCCACAGACCCAAAACTAGAAGTGCTGCAATGATGTTGTAGCTCTTGCCTACGCATTTCATCACAAGGATGTCATCCTGATGACATACACATACCTGGCTACATACTCACGCGTATGTGAGTATGTAGTCGTATGTTGTATGATCAGTAAATCAGTGTGTCTGTGATAAAATACACTGACTCATGTTGATGGTATACATTAAAGAGACAGATCTGAGTGAAATAAAACTGTGGATTACCTTGACTGGCAGCAAAGTGTGCAAACCAGTGGTGAACTGGGCCTGCAATGGTATCTGTAGGAAGGACAGAATGAAACAGGATGAGTGTTAAGTAAAGTTATTATTGGTGAGATCTGGTGGGAAAATGAAAGGAATCCTTACTTATTCCAGTGTGAGTTGAAAGCACAGGCCTAAACAGCAGCTTGTTTGGCAGAAACCATGTGAGCAATCTGTGTTTGGGAGATGAGACTGATATCATATTGCGTTGTCCTGCCTTAATCAGAGCTGGGGGATCGAGGAGAGTGTCACATTGGATCTTAAATGACAGATTAGCCTGTGAGGATGAAAATGGCTCTTCAATGGCTCATGCGTGGCTCTTCAAAATGGCGGACATGTGATCCATGAGCTCTGGTCCCGCTCCGTGTTCTGCAGCCCCTGCATAGCTTCAACAGCAACTGATCGCAATGGGGGTAAGCTACCACAACCCCTCGGACCTCCTGGTACTACATGGGAAAAATTGGGGACCAGCGATCCTACTACTGAGCCACACAAATACCGTAGCCCTCCTCCACTATGGTTGGCTAGCTGGCTAGGCCCCAATCCCCGGTCTCAATTTCACAGGGAGACCCGGAGCATTATGTCAGTACCCTGATGGCGGAGGATGGCTCTCAGCAGGCTCTTCCCACACATATCCAGTTTCTCCTCGACCTGTATTAATGCCTGAGATGCTGGATCTTAAACTCCAGGCTCTGGCCCAACAGTTCACCAGGGGCATTGCCCAGGAGATGGGGAAGATCTCCAGAGAACTCAGGGGTAAGATAGACCTACTGGGCGAGCGCACAGCTACCTCAGAAACAAAGTTTGATGAAACTTTGCACTATGTTCAGGCTCTAAAAGAGCAGAATGCCTTCCTTAAAAATTCTGTATACCAGCTACAGATCCAGTAAGAGGACCTGGAGAACAGGGAATGGTGCCAGAACCTCAGAATCCGTGGCATCCTGGAACAAATGGCTGACAATAATATCAAACCCTACCTCCTGGGCCTATTCAACACCCTGGCACCTGACATTGTGGACATAGACTGATGCCTTGACCGGGCCCACAGGTCCTTGGCCCCCAAACCCCCTGCAGGGCCAGACCATGTGACATAGTTGTAAGGTTCCACTACTATGAAAGCAAAGAGGCACTCACTTTGGCCACTTGCAACCGATCCAGTATTGAATACAAGGGAGACAAAATTCAACTATTCAGTGACCTCTCCCCAATCACCCTGGCCAAACACCACTCACTATGGCCCATCACCTCTCACCTTCAACTACACAAGGTCCCCTATTATTGGGGCTTCCCCTTTAGCCTCAATGACACTAAGGATGGTGTCCAACATGTCCTTTGAGATCTGCAAGAAGGAGATTCCTTTCTCAAGCTCCCAGGCCTCCCACCATTGCCTGCAGAAGAAGGTCAGTTTGTACCTGCCACCCCATGCCTGCAGCTGGCTCCTTCTAAGATTTGGACACCAGTGAGAGGAAGGGGATTGAGGGCCTACTCCACACCCCAGTGCTCTCAATGTACCAGGCTACCTACTTGACCTACTGGGAGTCATCCTTTTTGTCCTTCTTTCTTCCCACATGGGAACCCAATTCCCCGTTGACCCCTTGAAGGGACTGTTGTGCCTTCCATTTTCTTCACCCATGGAGGTGCCTTGAACTGTTTTTTGAACTATTTTTTGCTTTTTTCTAATTGCTGCCCTCTACAAAGTTCCGAGGTGTTCCAGGTTTGATAACGCTAAATGCGGAACACCTTGTTGGAGACTGCTTTGCACCCCCACATGTCCTCTGGCTGTGGCCAAGGATTCCTGAGACGCGTATGCCTCTCAGGGCTACACCTAATGTTTACATTTTTATTGTTCTATGTGCCAAACCAGCCTCCTTGTTACTATTCTGCAATATTTCTTTTGGTCCATTTTTTGGACTTTTTAAAAAAAAAATCTTGTTTTCTTTTTTCCTGCATTAACATTGATTAGTTTTCTTACTCTATGTGGCATAGTAGATTACTACCTATTATAAGGCTATATATGTGTGACTGTACCGATGGGCTGTTGCCCACTATACTGAAGGTTCACTGGCTAAATTTCACGGCTATACTATGGCTTTGAAACTGCTGTCTTATAACGTGAAAGGTCTGAATTCCATCAAAAAACAATGGATGGCTTTAAAGGAGTTCAGGGCCTCTGGCGTGGATGTGATCCTGGTGCAGGAGACTCACTTCCATGCTGGGGGATCCCTGAAATTTGCTTCTAAGTATTTCCCGGTGTCTTATATGGTGTCTGACTCATCTGGAAAGGCTGGGGTTGCAGTACTGATCAGACACTCCTGTCCTTTCCAGATCAAGTCCACCCATTTAGATCCCCATGGTCGTTATATAATACTGCAAGGTACCTAATTGTCTAATCCTATAACACTAATGAAGCTCCAAATATGGGTCAGATTAAATTCCTTACTGATGCATTTGAATGGCTGCAACACTTTTCTCACCCTTTTATGGTGATTGGGGGAGATTTTAATGCTGTCTTCTCTGCCCACTCAAGATTGGAAATCTCTGTTCAATTCTACACTACCCCTCGCAACACAATCCTTGGCCACCTCCTTTTGTAAATTGAAGCCACCGTGTGTTTGACGCATGGAGGATCAACCACCCCACTGGTAAACAATATTCGTTTTACTCTTTGACACTCTTTTATTTCATACAGTGTCATCTGACCTGGGCCCCATCACCTGGTTGGATCACGTGCCCCTGACCCTGGATCTTTGCCTCTCAGCTGCATTCCCCAGGAAGTGCCACTGGAGACTCAATGAATCTCTGCTAAAACATCCTGAAACCAAAGACAGACTCTCCCAAGCACTAACTGAATACTTTCATCTAAATACAGGTTCCATATCCAGTCCATCCACCTTGTGGAAGGCTCACAAGGTGTTCTTCAGGGGGCAGTGTATCTCTGTAAGCTCACAAAGAAAGAAGGATGCAGACCTCTTGAAATCCTCTTTACTAACCAAATTGCTAGCCGCTGAACGTTCCCTGTTCTGCTCTCCCTCAGTGGTTCAACTGCGGGTAGTAACCTCGCTGCGCAATCAAATAAAATCTCTAGACATGTCAGCCATAGATAAATCCCTAAAAACAAAAATGTTATGAACTTTCCAATAAGCCACATAGAATATTGGTCTCCAGGCTCAATCCTAGGCCTTCTCTCTCCTTCCCAGATCACCTCAAATGACCAGATGGTACCCCCACTCACTGCCCGCAGACCATGAGCCAGGTCTTTGGTGAGTTTTATGATAAACTCTACAACTGCCCTACTCCAAACCTACCCTCCCCATTTGCCCAGGAGGTTTTCAAAGGCATTTGTGTCAGATTTGAAGTTGCCTAAACTAACCAGGTCGGATGTGCATGCACTAAACGCCCCCATTACCGAGGAGGAACTAGCCAATACTGTTAAGAGCCTACCAACCCACAAATCCCCTGGTCTAGATGGCCTCCCATACTCCTACTAAAAGACATTTCTCCCAATTCTATCAACTCATCTAGTATCCTTACATAACTCTTTTCTTCAAGACGAGTCCCCCAATTAGCAGTTCTTACACTCTTATGTCACTGTTATACCTAAACCGGGCAAAGATCCATCGCTTACAGATAGCTACAGGCCGATAGCACGTTTAAACTCAGATTATAAGCTGTTCGCCTTTCCCAATTTTTTGACAAAACTGGTCGATAGAGACCAAGTGGGCTTTGTCACCACTAGACATGCGGTCGACAATGCCAGGCACACTATTGACCTCAATGATATGTTGAATAGAGTGCGTAGACCTGCTTAAATCCTCAGCCTTTACGCCCAAAAGGCATCTGATAGATTAAGCTGGCCCTACATGTTTGCCACCCTTACTAAATTTGGTTTCCACGGTCCCTTCATCTCGGCCCTAAAAACCCTCTACTCCAACCCCTCATCCCAGGTCCAAATGGCTTCTTTCACGTCCCGATCCTTTCCAATGTCTAATGACACTAGACAGGGTTGCCCTCTCTCCCCGCTTCTTTTCATCCTATGCCTAGAACCCCTACAATGCCCAGTACACACGGTTGGATTTTCCGACAGAAAATGTGCAATCGGAGCGTGTTGTCGGACATTCTGACCGTGTGTGGGTTCAATCGGACTTTTTCCATCGGATTTTCCGACACACAAAGTTTGAGAGCAGGCTATAAAATTTTCCAACAACAAAATCTGATAGCATCAATTCTGACCGTGTGTGGCCAGTTCCGACCCACAAAGTGTCACGCATGCTCAGAAGAAATTCAGAGACGGAACAGCTCGTTTGGGTAAAATTAGCATTCGCAATGGATACAGCACTTTCGTCACGCTGCAATGTTTTAAATTGTTTAATACAGCGCACTCTCTTCTTCTTGAGAGAAGAATGAAGTAGTTTTGCTGCTCATATTCACACAGACTTCTCACAAACTTATTTCTTTATTATTTATCGGAATTCCCTCAATATATTTTGATTTGTCACATCTGACCAAATTTCTATTTTGTTGTTTTATTTTTGTTTTGTATTTTTTTCAAGGCTGTTTTTATTTTGTGTTTTTTTTGTGTTTTACTCCAGAATATTTTTGTGTGTGTTTTGCGTGTCAAGTTACCACAACAGCATTATTATCTTGTATTATTTAATCTCAAAGAGATTGTTTGGTGTTGGTGTCTCTTGTTAATTTGAAATGTACCTGCCTCCTCACAAACAAACTGTCCTTTTTGAAGGAAAACACACATAGGCAAGTATAATTGAAACAAAAAATTCCTTTATTAAGGGCTCACAACCAAACAAAAAGGGAGGCAATGCTGGAGATACAGCAGAAATTGGTGAAGCCTTTGACCCCCAGGGCAGACATCAATTATTTCCAGGCAAAATTGGTGGTCTGAGGATTCCATATCTAAGGGAGTGCAGTCTGGTCCAGAAGTCCCAGAGATCCGGAAAGCAGCAGATGACATCTGTGTCCCCAGGCTGTGGTCATACAAGAGACTGCATCTTTGGCCAGACCAGACTGAACCCAGGGCCATCACTTTCTGGTCTTCCTTCCACGCTTCCTTCCATGCTGTGGCTCTGGTGTTGGAGATGTGGCAGCAGGAGGAGGAGGAGGGGGATGGGCCAACTCACTCAGGTGGGTATTGGGTGTGATTTTGTCACTCACCCCCTTAGTTAGGACTTTATACAGAAGGTCCTCACACAGTTTGCGTTGACCCTCCTGCATGCCCTGCAGTTTGGTGGGATTTGAGGGATGCAGAAGCCTCCTGAATGAGCCTGAGCGCTGACTCCTGAACGTGACTCCCCTTCCTCGGTCTTTTGTATGGAAGGCGGAGGGGAGGAACCTGCGATTCGGTCAGGCTCCTATTGGGCCCAGGCTTCTCCTGGCTGCCACTTAGCCCCGCCTCCTCCTGGCTGCCACATTCCACAGCCTCCTCCTGGCTGCCACATTCCACAGCCTCCTCCTGGCTGAGGTCTTCCTGTGTATGAAAAAAAGACATCGTTTTAGTTTTTTATTCATCAATCACACACAATTTTCACCTCATGATTGTTGCAAATTGAATGTTAACAAATATAAAAGACTATCATTCTGAGCTCAGCATTTTTTCAGTCTTGTCCCAATTATTTTTCAAAACTACTGTCTATTGATATGTAAAACACTTTCTTAAATAAGCAATTAATGATCAGTAATAACATCTAGTAAACATCATTTCTTTATTGACCAGAAATCTGGAGAACAATGCTATACCTGACTCCATCTGGCTTCCTCCACTTCTTCCTGGCTGGAAGTCCCAGGTTGGACATTGGAAGCCTCAGCTGGGGTGGAAGGAAGAGTGGAAGGAAGGGTTGAGAGGGATTCCCTGACTCCAGTCTGGTCTGACAGAAATCGCAGTCTCTCATAGTACCACAGTCTGGGGACATAAATGTCATCTGCTCCAGCTCCGGATCTCTGGGAATCCGTGACCTTCTTGCTCTCCCTAAGATAAGTGTTCCTCAGGCCACCAATTTTGGCTTTTAAATAGGGGATGGTTGCTGTGGGGACCACTGGCGTCACCAACTCTAGCAGTTTCTCCAGCGCTGCCTGCCTCTTTTGTTTATGATTATAATGCGGGTGTTTGACCTGCCACAGACAGGGCAGCTCCCTGTATTTGTCTATGAACAGGGGGAGGAAGTTGTGGTCATTGAAGCCATCCATTTTATCTGCAAGACACAACACAAGACAAACCCTAATGTCAGGCAAAACTCTCCTAATCTTGTTGCAATATAGGCCTAAATGTAGAAGCAGTATAGGTCCAAGTTTAGATCTTACCTTCATTATCATGATCTGCGCCTCCGATACTCCTTCCTCCACTCACAGATCATACGTACTACGCACGCCTGTTACGCTTTATACACACTGCGCATGCATGTAACTCCGCCCGCCCCTGATGTTCTTTCTAGTCTATCCCCTGCCCCTTTTCGTTCAGTGCAGTGGGGGAAGAGCACATGGCGGAGACACAGCAGGTGCATGCTAATTACAGCAACGAGGAGGCGGAAAGCCCAGAAATGTCTGTATCCAGAAGGAGAAGATTTAAGGCCTCAAATATGTCCTTTGGGGAGATGTTGGAGATGGTCGACATCCTGAAGAAGGCCGACTATGACGGGAAGTATGGACCTTACTCCAACCCCAATGTCCGAAAGGCCAAGATCATGGCGAAAGTGGTCAAGAGTCTGCACCGGAATTTCAGGGTACGATGATCGAAAGATCAGCTCAGGAAGCGTTGGTCGGACCTCAAATTAAGAGAGCACGAGCAGTACAGAAAGATCCGGAGAGTGCTTAAAAAAGTAAGTAGTTGTGCTGTGTTCCTATTCTTTATTTTTATTACGTTCGTGCTGCTCCATGTGCTTTTCTTAACTGTTGTCCAGTTTAAAATGGCAACTTTCATGTTCATGGGCACATTATTCGTTCGTATCAAACATTGTTCGTTCGGCCTAGAAAACATCATGGTTTTGGCCGTATGCATTTGGCCATATTTTTAAGGGCCTACTTGTCTGAAACTAATTTGGTTGGGTAGATGGGTTTGTAACTAGAATGAAATGCAAACTAGATTCTGTGTAAGGAGAGGACACTCAGCAGCTGGTTACACATCTGGACGCTGGAGCACTAGTGTGGGACACAAGAACACCCTTTTTATTAGGGGGCCCACACAGGTGCTCCAGTGTATACTATAGGGGTGTCTCCATCTGTGAAGCTTGTACAAGACAGGTAAAGTATTCAAGCTTGACAAAGGACAAGAAAAATGCTACTTCTTGGAACTCTGCCCACAAAAAAATTGTACCCCATTTCCAAACAATGTTTCATATTTATAGTTCTGCCATCAAATATCTGTGTGCTAAGTATACCATTTTATTTTTACATAGGGGAGAAAAGACTCAGAGGACACCCCTCATCCGAGGAGACCAGAGACCCCCCACCTCTGGAAGAAGGTGAAATCCACCCAAGACAAACAGAGCAGGAGGAGGAAGACATGGTGGAAATTGGCACCACAACAGGTGAGTGTCTGCGACCACTGGCTCAGGTAAGAGATGGATGCCGGCATATTTATAATACATTTTTTTTTTTGGTTTCTATCTTTTTAGGTGATCACGATGTTGTGGATCCTGATCCTTTCACCTCGGAAAGTGCACAGATCCTGATCGGTGAGATCATGGGGTGTAATAGGGACTTGGAAAACATCCAGAAAAACATCAATGATGTTCTTCAAAATAATAAGAACATCATTGATGTTTTAGGGAGAGTTTGAAACCCCTCCTAATCCCTTTGTTTTTTGGTGTGCTGCAATTTTTTAAAATTTTTTGACAAACTGGAGAAAAGCCAAATTTTGAAGATGCACACAGTGTGTCAACATGTGCTATCTGCCATCACAGGAGATCAATGGATGCGTTTTGGGGGTGCAACGCCTTCCTCAATAATAAAGTAGCTGAAAGGAAGGGGTTGCACCCCCAAAACACGTCCCTTGATCCCCCATGATGGCAGATAGCACATGTTGACATTCGGCTATTTGTGTGCATCTTCAAAATTTGGCTTTTCCTGGGGTGACTTCACCCCATCTGAACGCAATATCAAACACAGTTTGTAAATACTCATGTCTGACATTGCCTTCAAGTTCTACCAAATGTGAACTTTGTAAGTTCAAGATTTGTGTCTTTCTTGTTGGTTTTAAACATGCCTGTTTTATCTTAAATGGACATTTCTACTTTTTCTAATGTAACCCCAAAAATTGTTATACAACAAACATGTTGGTTTGTTTTAAAAACCTTTTCTAAATGCACATGTGATTGTGCTGGTATTAAAAAGAATGTGTGGATTACTGTCTCAACGCTACAACACTTTTGTGGTGCTCTAATTGCTGTTTTCTGTGACAATGGGTGTTATTTGCTAAGGGAAAATCCACTTTGCACTACAAGTGCAGTTTCAACTGCACTTGTAGTGCAAAGTGCCTTTGCCTTTAGTAAATAACACCCAACAGTGCTTTGTAATGTTACACAATCACGCCATTTTCAGGACTCACCACATTTCTCTCAGGGTTAGCTAAAACAAACACAAGCAGTAAATGTCACCAAAGATTTGATTTTTTTTTTTTTATTTATTTGAAAAAGGTTTTAGAGATTGTCTGGCATATTGCTAGCCCCCCTACCTGCAAAGAATTCAAGGTATCTTAGCCGGACATCACGGACACTCAGGGGGGGCAAGCCAGGCCACTTTCAAGCGCCATCAGGGTTGGTTCATTTTAAATTTCAGCCTCAGGCCCAACTGAGCCAGCATAGTTGGAAGAATGTTGCCGTAAAAAGTTGTGTAGAACACAGCATGCCATGATGATATGATTCAGTTTATACTCCGCCATATGCATGGGTGTAAGAAATAGGTGGAACGGTAATTAAAAACCCTCTGGTCCGGGGTGAGGGTTCTCATCGGGGATGGCTGCATAAGATGGTCCCCCAGCGCAAATGCTTCATCCGCAACGAAGACGAATGGGAGTCCTTCCACATTGTCTTCTGGAGTTGGCAAGTCCAAGCTCGGTCTGGGCGATGACTCCACCAACAGACATCTGGCCATTCTTCCCCACGTCCACATACAGGAACTCATAAGTAGCCAACACCACCGCCAACATCACAATACTATTGAACCCCTTGTAGTTGTAATAGTAGGACCCCGAGTTGGGTGGTGGGACGATGTGGATGTGTTTCCCATCAATTGCCCCTCCGCAGTTAGGAAAGTCCCACCACTGGGCAAAGTGGGAGGCCACAGTCTGCCATTCCTGTGGCGTGGAAGGAAACTGTGGTGTCAAAACAAAAACAAAAATTAGTCATTTTGCACATAAACAGGGAAAGCAGATTACACACAAACATTCTTGGCCAACATCAAGATAACATTTTTTGGAGGGAGTTTTTAAAGACCAAAGTATAAGGTACACCTATCATATTCCCCCTCCCCCCTCTCATGGGCCATTTCTAACATTATGGGGGGGGGCTCTTGGACAGGTAATCCTCTCCACTTCATTGAGAGATGAATGCCTAAATAATGGGTATTACTTTGGCCAGCCCCTCCTTAGTTACACTATTGACAGCCCACTGGACAGGTAAGAAGTGTCATAAGATGAAGATATAAATACACACTGTACACATTTGAGCACATTTGGAAATTCTGCTATTACCTATCAAGATAATAATAGTATACAAAAACTTTAAACAGTACCATTTGAAAGTATACAGGCAGGCCCTTGCACTACATGCTTTGGGGAATTCATCCATACATCTGACCACTAAAGAGATTGGTATAGTGTGTATGGGCTTGGCAAAGTCAGAAGATAGATGATTGAGGATAGATAGAGAATTGTTTTCAGCTGACTTAGCAGTTGGGGGGAGGGAGGGTTCCAAATGATTTGGGGAACCCCCAAAAAAAAGCTTCTGGCACTCTGCCTGACTTTAAAGCACAAATCACATTTAAAAACATTTTAGGGGGTGTTTGGGGTAAAGCACTACTATGGAGCTGACAAAATACATTGTTAAGTGACTACATGAGGTGAATATAGGGGCAGGAGAGCATGCTGGGGAGGTAAGTGAAGGCAAATATATACTGTATGAAGGACAAAAAAATAATTACATAAAAATCCAGTGAATGAGGACAAAGGGGACATTCACAGCATATTACAATCATGGTAATTAGGGAATGAGGAAAGAAATACAAAATATTAGCAAACATTAAATACAATAAAATGTGATATTAAAGGATAAAAATCTTACCTTAATATACTCCTTCTGCAGGACCTGGATGATGGCAAAATAGGTCTCCGGGATAATGATCCCCAGAGCCTGGGGGGAGATGCCTGTCGAGAACTTCAAGT